>NW_010339354.1:29527-45016 GCF_000700745.2 Antrostomus carolinensis
AAAACTGTGCATAAATCTCTCATTTATTCTCTGGTGAGTGAGGTAGCACTGCAGCACATTGCATGATTTAGAGGTGACCCTAGCACTAAGTTATGGGGATGGAGTGCACACTTAATGGAGCACCACTGAGCACCCCAGGAGCTGGGAGCTGGCTACTGCAAAGTTTATCAGCCTCTCTGCTGTCCTGTGACCGCATACAACAGGATAGATAACTTGGAAGACCAGTGGATTTACTGGTCAGTCAAACAGGACATGTACTGTGAAGGAGAAGACAGGCTGAGAATTCCCTGTATATAAGCAGGTAAGGTATATCTCTAGCTACCTACCTCTGCTTAGTGCTCTTGGGCAACTAAAAATGTCAAGTGATCTATTTAGTGCCCAAGCCCAGCTCACTTAGGCACTTAAAATGAAGCACAGTTTCTCTAGGCACTTGTATAGACAGCAGAGGGAAAAAAAGTACTTCAAGAGGAAAATTCATCCCACCTGAAATCTAAAAAGCCATCCAGTCATCTCTGCTTTTTAAATGGGCTATCTCTGGAACGAGGACAAACAGGCTTATAACCAGAGAGCTTCTGCTAAGTGCCTGAAATCAAGGAGATGTCACATTGCAAGCACCTGTACAAATCACTGACTGCTGTCATTTGTCTGGTGTGCTCAGGAAAATGATTTTTCTTGTTTATATTGTGTAGTCTGCTTTTTCTAATATGAATTTCATATTACTTTGTCCTTGACTCTCCCACAGTAGGTAAACTTCTTAAGCCCTTTTAGATTAGCTCTCTGTTAGGAGTCTTCCAGTTTAAGGGACAGTACATCTGATTAAAATGCTATTCCATCCCCAGCTCACAATGAAAAAAACTGGTAGAACTAACCACAGTCAAAGGGCCTAACTCAACAATGAGGCTCTGCATTTAATAACTTCTGTTTTTTGCCAAATTTTAACTGAAGCTACTAGAATCTTCCATGGCAGGCTCTTTTTTTTTTTTTTTCCTGAATGTCACAGGAAAAAAAAAAATCAATTTCTCGGGATATACTTGTATACCATTGTTTTGTTCATGTACCTTATTTTGTCCACACTGAGAGGAAAAAAAGCCTTAATGATTCAGTGAATATCACTAATTGGAGCAAGACTTGACATTTTACAGAGTATTGCTGTCCTCATGAAACCGAAAGTAGATTGGGCAGAATTCTAAACCTCTGACAGACTGCCATTTGGACATGCTCTGTAGATGTCAGTTACTGTTTGGCTGCCAGATCCTCCGTGTACATTGTGTGTACAACAACTGAGAACGCTGTTGCTGCCATCACCCCCATTCAGGGCTGCAGAGCCTGGAGCAGAAGGCTGCTTGCTGGAAGCATCACCAGTGAGACTGCCTGTCCTGTTCTGCCAGCACTCAGGAGAAGCTACCTGAGGGCCAGCTACCCCTCAAATGCTGAGGACTGAGAAACAAGAAGAAAGACCAAACAGGAGCCATGGGAACAGAGAAGGGAAGAGGGCCACCACAGATGCAGGAGAGGACAAGGATGGGAAGAAGAAGAAGGTGTGGAAAAGTGATTTAAAAAGACCCTTTTCACTTAAGCTTATGGGTCAACATAAATTTCCTAAGTCAATAAATCCTTTGTACTACTGGATCCACCTCACAGATTTTAGTTTAATTTTATTATTATTCTTTTTGTGTATTATTACATTTAATTGCTATGTTTATCTTCTTGGAGATGTCAGCACTTTTGCATGTCTGTCATCTTTCAGTAATGTCACCATGATGACATTTATCATTGTCAGTTGTAACTATTGTTAAATGCAGTGAGTTTGGTTAGTTCCTCTGTACTGTTAACATTGCATGACTTTCTCCTGAGGAATTGCAATGTAGAGCTTGTAGGAAAAAAAATAAAAGGTGGGAAACAGCAAAACAAACCAATGGCAGGGAGGGGACAGGCAGATTAAAAATAAATAAACAAACACCCTAAACAACTTAAAAAAAACCTACCAGGGAAAAAGTGAAAGAATAAGAATTAAGAGTGAATTAACGTTGACTCAAATGTCACATTCTGTGAACTTATTGTAGCAAAACATAAAACAAAGGACAAGAGTTGACTTGACGAGAGGCCGGGCTAGAAATAGATGCAATCAAATAATTTATTGAGTTGTATATTAAAAGCTTCTTACAAACCTGGAGTTTGACAGTATTTATATTTCATAGACAGATAAATGGAAGAACAAGAAAAATTTTCTCTCTGTAAAGTTTTTACCATTTCCAACGCTATCTTCAACATAGCACAGGAACACCTTTCAAAAGTGCTTTTTAGCCTTTGCTTCCCTATGGATATAATTGCTGGACACAAATTCCTCACAAACATGGTATTTCAGAAGTTTATAGCATCCTGAAAATTCATCTGTCAGTTTGGATTCTTTGTGTTTTAAAGGATGCTCACAATTATTTTTTTGTTGTTTTTATACAATGTATTTTATCATGACAAATCTCATTTTTGCACTGTGTATTAGTATGCACCTTCTGGTATCTTTAATTTGCATTAGTCCATAGTGAACGTTGCATGATATATATATGTATGGAATCTCAGATCTGATATAACTTTACATTATATTTTCAATTGTTTAATAAAGCTCCTAAGTTTTCCTCTCTGCATTTATTTGCAAATACCAGGAAACTTTTTTTTAAAATTGAAGTTTTATTTCAAATAAGCTTCCTGTCCTGCCGAAAACCTAACACCTGCTAGGAACCAATTACCTCCATCTAAATTCTAGGAACTTCCATTTCTCCATGAAGTCAAAGAAGTAACTGGCATTTAGTATCTCAGACAATTTAGGATAACATAAGTCCTGCTGTCTTATCTATGGGCCTCACACAACACTGCGTCAACACAAAGGCTATTTCAGGTCCAAGACTCTGCAGGACCGATTTTGCTCAAATAACAAAGGTTGAAAGCCTATGTAGAAACACAATAATCAGAATAATCTGAGGCCTTCTCACTCTCTTTGTAACCATATAGCTCATTTCTAAAAGACTCATTCACTGAACTAATGTAAAGTATTTTTACGCTTTTAAATACTGAAGCTGAGAAATGCTAATGCTAAGAGAGGATGTGACTTCAGGCAAACAAGAACTGAAAGCTCTACAATAATTTAGGAGCAAATTTGCAGGCACTAAAACATGTTTGGAGAGGCAAAGAATCTGGATTAGAGACCTACTGCCCCTTTGGCACACTGCATATAAGCAGCCACCCCAGATAAACCCTGGGGTGAGCTGCTGTTCTCTGGACAGAGGCTCAAGCTGCAGCCCTGAGCACCAGGAGGTTTGACCATTTGACCGTTCAAGCCTTCCCTTCAGAAGCTGAGGTTGATGACATGGGTTTTTTAGACAATATGTATTTCTAGCAAAGCAGATTTCATGAGAAAAAAGATCTGCACATGAAAATTTACATCTCTATCCTCTTTCCTCATGTGTCATCTCTCAAATGCTTTGAGTGTTTGGGAGCTCAGAGGTTCTCTGAGGATCTGTGTGAGTGTTGGTATCTGTCTGCTTCTAGCATGCAGCTGCTGGGGGCAGCTCCTGTCCTCAGTTTTTAAATTTTTATCTTTTTATCTCTTCCTAATCTGCCTATTCTCAGGCTTAGCAATGCAGCTGTGCAGCTCAGAGCTGAGACCAACCTAGAATTTTTGGAGGAAACAACATTGGCAGAGCTCCTTCACCTCAGGACATGCACGTGAGGTGACAGTTGAACTGGGAGCACTGTTCTGACCGCCTTACCATTACCTAGGCCTTCCCACACATAAAGTGGATAGTCCACACCAGTAATATGTAAACATTTCCCATAACCACCTCACAATTTTTACATACATTCCTTCAGAAGGGAAAAGGCACTGGATGATGTTCATTACTTCCTCCCAGCATATCCAGGTATTTTTCAGACAGTGGCATGCCCTTGCTGCTTAAACACAAATTCTATTCTATAAACTTGTTTATGCACCTTGGAGTCTCAGTGTCCTCAGCAAGGATACAGACACACTAGAGAAAAATTCCCCCTCTCCACATTTTGATTTCTATTTAGCATTAGCTTGTAAATGGGGAAAATACTTCAAATTTTATAATCTCCTGTATATTATAGCTCCACTGGCATATGTTTTTGTGCTGGTTCTGGCTGGGATAGAGTTGATTTTCTTCATAGTAGCTGGTAGGTGGCTATGTTTTGTGCTGAAAACAGTGTTGAAAATACAGAGAGGTTTTAGTTACTACTAAGCAGCATTTACACAGAGTTAAGGACTTTTCTGCTTCTCACACCACCCCACCAGCGAGTAGGCTGGGGGTGCGCAAGAAGCTGGGAGGGGACATAGCTGGGACACCTGACCCCAACTGACCAAAGGGATATCCCAGACCATTTGACACTGGGATCAGTGATAAAAGCTGGAGGAAGAAGGAGGAAGGGAGAACATTCAGAGTTATGGCATTTTTCTTCCTAATTCCCTGTTATGCATGATGGAGCCCTGCTTTCCTGGGGATGGCTGAACACCTGCCTGCTGATGGGAAGCAGTAAATTAATTCCATGTTTTGCTCTGCTTATGTGGACAACTTTTGCTTTACTTATTAAACTGTCTTTGCCTCAAGCCATGAGTTCTCTCACTTTTACCCCTGAGATACTCTCCCCCATCCTGCTGGGAGGGAGCGAGCAGCTGCGTGGTGTTAAACGTACTGCGTCCAGTTCTGGAGCCCCCAACATAAGAAAGACATGGACCAGTTGGAACAAGTCCAGAGAAGGGCCACCAGGATGATCCGCGGGCGGGAGCACCTCTCCTATGAAGACAGGCTGAAAGAGTTGGGGCTGTTCAGCCTGGAAAAGAGAAGGCTCCGGGGAGATCTCATAGCGGCCTTCCAGTACCTGAAGGGGGCCTACAAGAAAGCTGGGGAGGGACTTTTCATAAGGGCAACTAATGACAAGACAAGGGGAAATGGGTTTAAACTGAAAGAGGGCAGGTTTAGATTAGATATTAGGAAGAAGTTCTTTACTGTAAGGGTGGTCAGACACTGGAACAGGTTGCCCAAGGAAGTTGTTGATGCCCCCTCCCTGGAAGTGTTTAAGACCAGGCTGGATGAGGCTTTGAGCAACCTGATCTAGTGGAAGGTGTCCCTGCTGAGGGCAGGGGGATTGGAACTAGATGATCTTTGAGGTCCCTTCCAATCCAAACCATTCTATGATTCTATGATTCTATGAAACCACAACAGTTTTCCATAGTAAAGGGAATTTAAAAGCTACATTACTGTGTTTGAAATGGGTGAACACTGACTAAATAAAAGTGGGCAGGAGATGGGAGCAAGAACATTGTTTTAGATCTGAAAAGGTATTTCTGAATGTAATTTACACTGAAGTCAGCACAAGCACATTTCCCTTTCTGTGCTAAGGAGCAGGGTTTCTAAATCCAAGTATATTCTGAGAAAGTCCTCAACTGATTGTTGTATTAGAAATTATGCCATTCAGAAAAATATTCTAAAATCAAATATGAGGATGTAAAGGCATGTTGAAGAACCAAACTGGAAAGCTATGGTATAATAACCAATTTACATTTCACTATAACCTGTTTAATTTACTTATCTACTGACTCCATGCTTACATGCCTTCCAATTCATTTTCATATTGCTGATAGGTCACCTAATGTCACATTAGCCTCTGCTGCTAGCACAGGCTCTTTTTTGAAGTATAGCACTCTTCAGTCTATGTTTCAAGTCCCTTCTGATAACCCTCTGTTGCCATTCTTTCCTATGCAAAACTCCTTAACAAAATAAGACTAATCATACAAATTTCTGCAGCCAGTCATGGCTAACATTAAATAAACAGAAACCTTTTTTGGTGCCTTTGTTCATAGGATAAGATTTATCAAACTGAAGTCTGTGACTTTTTCAATTGACTACTTCGTTCTACTTTAGAAGCATGTGTGTACAAATATGCATATATTTTAATTCCAGACTATGTAATACCAGTTGCAGCAGGTATTTAAGTACCAATTTCACAGAATCACAGAATGGTGGGGGTTGGAAGGGACCTCAGGAGATCATCTAGTCCAACCCCCCTGCCAAAGCAGGTTCCCTACGCCAGGTTACACAGGACGTGCTGGATTTACCAGCACTTGTGGATCTTCTCAAGGGCCCATTGATATCAGTGGAATTACACCATGTATACAAGGTGCAACAGCAGCTCCAAGAAATCTTTGCCTCAGAAACCTCTCTCTCCCTATATATATATATTAATTAATGCAACAGTTGGCATCATTTTCACAAGCCAATCTGCCATTCCAGATTCCAGAGTATTACAGCTGCTTTGATAATAGCACATTAACAGCTGTCTATGAATGGCAGAATATAAAATCTCAAATAACACATTAAGGACACTACACATGCAATTAAGACTTAGAGAAGTCTGGTAATAGAAAAAAATATTTGTACCAGGGAAGAAAAGTGACCTATCAGGAGAGAGGCAAGCTGTACTGCCAAAATTGAAGACTTTTAACTACTACTTCCCTAGGAGATTTTACTGACTCAATTAATGGTTATAAATTTGCTTTCTCCCCATGCATACTGAACACAGCTATACCTGCAAAAGGCTGTACATAAGCCTGATTTCAGTGTGTAATTGTCATAGCATTGCTTCTCTTCTGAAGATGGTGTTTGAGATTTATGGCCATATCTGTAGATCAAAATGTTGCTAGAGGTAGAGGATGAGACCACAGCCTATTAAAATGGATATGCTAAAAGTGAGGGGATATTCCATCTTTATGTAAGGAAATGCATAGTCTATAATTTAGGTGGGACTGAATTCCAGATTAGGACACCTGGGTTTAAAGGCCTATCTGAGAACTAAGTGTCAAATCCACCAAAGAGTTCTGGGGCCCAGCCCATTCATTTAACAAAGCTAGCACACTTCCAGATACCCTGAGAAGCACATTCAGCTCTCAGCTGTCGCAATCAAAGAATGAGAATGTGTCACAAATCTTCAGTCATTTTTGCCAGCCCAGTATGTCCATCTTACATGCCCCATCAACACATAAAGTGTCTCTTTGCAGCCAGGGGAATCCCACTCCCTGTTGATGCACTTAGTGACATAGGCAACAGCTCTGATCAAAGGCAGGTGTCTACTCCACAGGTGAAGTGAACAACTCTCCAGGATTCATTGACTGCATTCACTGGAGGAGGAGTAAAAGCACCTTGTTCACCTATAAGTAGATTCCTAAAGCAGGTGAATTGTTCGGAAGCTCAGTCCTACGTGGAGTTTGATTCCGTTGTCCATATACAGGTATGAAATGCCATTTGAGAAGACATATCATCAAGGCTGGTAAACTTGACACTAGACCTACCACAGATGTGTGCTTTTCTGAGCAACAGCTAGAGGCCACATAAATTATCCCAAGGCATGTAAAACAGCTTCAAGTGCTTTTCTTTGTGTGAGCAAATGAACTAAGCACTTTTATCAGCATCTTAAGAACTCTACAAGAATTAATCAGATTTTGAAAATAATATGTCTTGTTATTAATATTGCCATAGCTAATGGAAGCAACAAGAAATTGTTAAACTTGCTAACAACAACTTAAATTATCATCACTTTGTTACATCAAGACAATTAAGTAAGATCAATCTACTTCAGTCAGCCTTTTTAAGCAACCTTTCATCTTTTGGTGCTCTCCTCTAACAATGGACCTTTTTGCCCAAAACGAGTCTTATAAGGTAAGCCTTTTACATTTCTCAGTTTCTACTTAAGATGATGGTACTCAAGCAAGCACATGGCTGCTATGTGGCTAAATGTGATATTTAGGTTTCTCCATTGCAAAAAAAAAAAAAAGAATTTACATTTTATTCTATATTTTTCATGAAAACTTTTCTATTTAAAAAAATCTCTAGGTGCCCTTTGCCCTTTAATTTTGAAGAACAGTTAAATTAATGTCAGTATGTTATTTTTAGAAGTTAGTTATTCTTGTTGCAAGAATTTTTTCCTTGAAAATGTAAATAGTATGTAAATACTCCTTGAAAGCAATCTCTCAGTAATTATATTGTACCTTTCAACTACAGGTAAAATCATTCCAAAATTTTAATGACAGATCCCTGTGAGTTAAATAAATGTTACACCATTATGAAGAAAGCTAAACTGAAATATAAACACTAATACCAGTACTTTACTGAAAGTCAGAAACTTAAATCCACATGTGGACATCTGCACAAATGTTTGGGGTTTTCACATCTGCCACTCCCTAAAGCCTATGGGAGCTGCAGGCTGTGTAATACATTTGACCACTTAGGCAGCACCTCAAGTCAGGGACCAGAATCCCTTCATGGTAGGCACCATACAAAGACTGAGCAGAAGCCAGCTCTGAACCTGAACAGTAAATAGGAACCATGTGAACAAAGTCTGGAGAGGTTGCAGTATGGCTAGGGCTTTTGAGTTAAGCTATAAAGGGTTGTCAAATAAAGAATCAAAGGAAATAGTTACAGGAAAGAGAAGGGAGAAGAACACTTTTCACCTCTCTATCTAGAACTGACTACAAAACAAGATCAGTTGGTTTAGTTTACTAAAAGGTATGGAAGTTCAGCTGTGGTCTGCCTGGAGAAGGGTGACAAATTAGGCACATTGGTTTGACATATTTGAAATTATAGTGTTTTGTATTAGTGATTATATAATAGGAAATTTGTTCTGACATTAGTCATGTTCAGGCTGAGATTCCTACCCAAAGCTTCAAGAACACCCTTGCTTCCTCATAAGCTAATATCTAAAATGGCAGCAAGATTTATCCCTAATAGATTGGACAATTTCCCTTCCTTAGTATCTTAAAAGCAATGAAGAATGTCATCACTGAAGTTCTCTTATTTTTGCTAAGTTTATGAAAAATTTGGTTTGTATTGCTCTTGTCAAATATTTGTATTCCATCAGTTTTAATTAATCTACTGTATTCTACATTTATTGTTTTAAGCTAACATTTTCATTAGCAAATGAGTAAAAGTACTTTGTTATTATGGAACTGGTTCCTTAAATTCTTCAGTTCCATGCTTTGATGATTGGGAATCAACAATGTGTTTGACATCTCTGAAAATCAGGAGGATTCAGATGTGTATTACAAAGTTTATCCTAAGGTAATTTGTCCAGACTCACTCAATAAAGCAGTAGCACATTTACAGTTATTGTCATGCACATTTTTTCCCCTAAAATTTGCTGCATATTATATATTCAAATTCAGGTCTCCACCTGCAAGGACTTACATAAAAAAACCCATGTGTCTTGATTTCCAGTTATCTACAAATATATGTAGAAGATTATTTTTCAAAGTAGTAAAGAAATTCTAAAGGAACTGAGAAATGCCATGACAAAAAGCTGTATTCCAAATATTACTAACCTTATTTAAATAATAAGCATAAATGAAAAATATTAGCCATAGTTACTCACCTACGATGAGTAAGAAAACTACCACTGACATGTCCTGAGCCATCACATCCCGGGGTTGGACATGACATTCCTTCCGTCTTCACTGACTTCCAAGAGAACTGTGAACCATTTAGGTACCCATCCTTTTGCCTTTTGGCAGCTAGAGGACACCCTGACGCACTGCGATGGGATGCATATTTTCCAGTTATATGACCCTGACCATCACAACCAGGAACTGGACATCTGGATAGCAGATAGATGAGATAAACTTTATTGTCTTGCCATCATATACCTGGTAGCCTCTACAACAAAGTCAAAATAAACCCGACATGAAAAGAAAAGAACAATCATGCACTGTGGTCTTAAAAATAGTCAAGATACCCTGTCGTGGGTAAAATCGCAAGCAGAATTTTATTAATATGAAACAAACATGTTCTTTGATAAACTGTAAGGAGGCTAGCCAGTAGACAAAGTCAGAGCTGTTAATACTGTGCAATTTCAACAAAAGGACTGAGATATATATTTGAATTGCAGGTATTCATTACAGTAAATATCACACTAGAATTGAAATGCTGGCTACTGAGCTCCACTCAGCAGGGAAATTACCCTTAAAAGCTCTATAAGCATAAAATCCTATTTAGTATAACCTATTTATGTGTACGGAATCTAATGAAGACTTGTCTGAGGTCATGAAAATGTCTGGTATATACAGATAGGTATAAAGTGATCATAGCACCTCATCAGAAATACTGAGCACTTTTAACCACTCGCTGAATAGGAGAGATTATAACAAACTACATGCTACAGCCTAGAGAGATCAATGAAGGCTGTTCCATATTCATCTGATATTTTTCCTTACTTGGGTATTCCCCCATACATTTGCCCTGTATACTTCTAAAAAAAAAATAATCAGGGTTAGAAGGAATGGGTTAGAATCTTCAAAGTGAAATGTCTCAAGAAAATAATGGGGTTTTTTTTCAGTATGCTGCTACATAACACATGCCAAAACACGGCCAATTACTTCACTATTTGCCCTACTCTAAAATATTGCTGTAACTCTCCACCAAGGATCCAGTTCTGAATGTTCTAAGCAGTCACTACACCTGCTGAGCTCAGTGGCCACTGGTATCAGAGCACATTACAAGAAGAAACCAAGACCTATAGGTAGGCATTTGTTCCTCTTGCAAACTGCATAAACAATCCAATTTGTTGCAGCAATCTCATATAATGTTCCTATAACTACATACACATATACACATAATTACATATCTGTTCCTGTAACTACTTTATTTAGCATGTAAGGTTTGTCTGTAGTATGCAAACACATTTAAAGCTTTTTTAGGAGATAAAGATCTATGTGATTTTTTAATTTAATGTGAAAAACATTTGAAATGGTTTCTAAATTACAGAAGATTGTATCCTTGGCTAGAATAAATCAGTACAGATCCTTGATTTGCAGTTCACTCATAAAAATCAGTGTGGTTATCTGCTCTTGGATAACTATCACAGAATAATATTTATGCCTTAATAAAAAGATGAAGATATGTATGACCTTATAAAACACATGGAGGCCCTTTGACAATATTTGTTCTCACCTAATTGGCTCTTGGTCTTCTTTGTCTTCCTTGCTTTGTGCTATCCTGATTCCACTTTTCTTTGCTCGCGGACAGCCTGAAAGACTGAGTGAAAGAAACCATTTTAAAATGCAGTTTCTCATTCTTGGGTACAGTTTACAAGGGATACACTTTGTATCTGAAAAACTGGCAGAACAGGTAATCCTGTTCAGTTTCCAAAATCAAAACTCAGGTAATAAGGAGAGCTGCAGTATGCAGCCGCGAGGGGGAATCCGCCTATCTCAGTTTGTGATGCAGGACAGGGCTGCGGGCACTGTGCAGACCACACGCACAGGCGGTCCCCGAGGAGCCAGGAAAAGCAGCTCTTCAACTCTCTGCCTAATAATCCCTCCAGCTGACTCAGCAACAGCAGCAGCAGCGACAGCTCTAAATGGAATAGAAGGCAGTGTTTCAGGGCTGAGAGACATTATGTCCTCTGTCTGAGAGAGACAGAAGAATAGGCTCATAAAACAGAAGTCTTTGAATCTCTTGGTAGGAGTAAAGATTTCTCCGGGGAGCACATTGGAAACACTACCACCTTCTCAAATATCATGTAAGAATCCTATAAAATGATTGAATAAAACCAGTCAGAGTTCAGAGCTGTACAATGCCTTCCTGAGAAAGAGTTTAAGGGCTCAGAACTCAACAAGACAAAAAGATTTGGTAGAGATGAAATTTTATGTCAGGTTAAGCAACATTACATTTAACTAGACACTGAGAATGTAGTTTTTAACTACACAAGGTGGAAAAAGATATACCTGTTCCAAGATTCTATAAGCTCATCCTTCCCTTTGCATATGAAGAATTCATTATAGAAAACACGTGGTAGATTTGACAATGACTTTAATAGGTATCTAAAGATTTTTTAAGTAGTCGCTATCTGACGACACAAATATGTCTATCAAAAAATCATGCTTTGTCCTCTATTTAAATGTTTTTTTTTCCATCTTAACATGTCAACATTAAAAAAGAAATCAAGCAGTAGAACACAGCCTTCAAAAGCATTGAGATGAGAGACAAAGTTGTGCCACTAAGTAAAAATTGCTTCAGAGAAAGAAACAAATTAGAAGACTAAATTTTTGTTTCAGAATAACAAAAGGTACTTCAGTGTTATATAGTAGATCCTGTCTTCAGGAACAAGAGACAGAAACAGTGGTAGCAAAATTTTCAGTTATTTTGTCATGTGAAGACCAGTAAGGACTGGGAGGAACAAGCACAGAAAAGGGTAATGCAATCACAGAATTCTGTGTTGGTAAATGAAAACCAGACAAAAATAGAGTTTACATCTTGTAAAGTCATAAATAAGGCAATTAAAGAAAGGAAAGAATGTTAGCATGAGATATTTGACATTGCCTAACAACCTTTTTTGAGATGGCATGGCTACATCAATAGTGGCAAACAGAAGGAACCTAGAATCTTGACCCAAGACCAGTAAACTCACATCTTTACCTCTAAACTGTCTGTAAAGCTTGACAGCCACGCCTATATTGCTTATGGAGAATGATCGGGACCCATGCTGAGCCCCAAGTCATACCTGAGAATCGCCTGGGAGACCAGGCAATTCTCAGGCCCAGGGTCAGTACTATATCAGGGGACATGCTAATGATTTAATAGTGTGGGCATCTGCGCTCTGATGCTTGGACCTGTGCTCTCATCCCATTTCATTTTCCTTTTTAAAGCAAGCTGCTGTTTAGTCAAACTTGCATAGCGCACACCAAAGTACCACAATTCCCCGTGTACAACTTAACCTCGGAAAGCCTGCGCCACTTAAAAATAGTTTTCTTCGAAAATGAAAATATCATAATCTGTAAGAAGACAGAGGCAGGAGGAACAGACTCTGAGGAATTTCGAATAAGAGGAAGCAGGCTCTGGGGCAAGGGGGCAGTTCAGGAACAGACTGGTACACTGCCCCCCATACAACCTGGACTACACAAAGTGAAGAGGAGAGAACAGGAGCTGCAGATATCCCTAGCTTATCTGTGAGACTAGTCATACCACTGTGTCAGAATAATCAGGTTTCGCATCTGAAAACTCACTAGTTAATAGAAATGCCTCAGAAAGCAATACTTTTTTTAGTAGGTGTACAGATGGGTATGCTTGTAGATGATGACATTTTCATACCAAAATCTGAATGAATTTCTGCCTTGACTAATGATTTAATGCTTTCTACATATTAAATCAATTTAATTATCATCTACTTATTGGTATTTTGGTGTATCATCTTTTTGCAATAGATCTTTCTATTCTGGCACTATGATTTATTAGAAAATTCTAAGACCTTCCAGGTCCTCTAAACACACATTTCCAACAGACAGCTTCTGAGGTTATGTTTAATTCATTTTCCCTCTGACAGCAGAGGAAAAACATATGTCAAGGATGAGCCTTTGCTTTATTTTTTTTTATCCTATAATAACCAAAAGCTATTAAAAAGTAAATATATTACTTCATTTTTATATCAGTTTAATTCCTTATATATGAAGACAAAAGACAAGGGAAATTCAACACCGGTATATGCTGATATAACTTCTTGCATGCATATGAACGGGTGTGTGGAACTGCAGAGTTATGGCAGAGTTAAATCTGCCTTCATGTGCACTTGCTGTTGAGCAGCCATTTTAAACACAAATGAAACCTAGACATCTTGGCAGCCATTTAGGAGAGAAGTTTGTAATTCCTTTCCTTCTGAAACTGAAAGGGTTGTAAGGTATGATATCCAATACAAATAAAAATGCTAATTCAAGAGGTAAACGCTAATTTTCCATGTGGGAATTAGAAATCTTCACTGAAAATGTGCTGTGGGGTCTTTCACAATTAATTGCTCCAGATGAAGGCTACTGGTTTGCTGCTCTTTTAAAAAGCGTGCATTTCACCAGCCTTACCACCTCAGAGAACGTTCTTGACAGATACCATGACCTGAACAGTGTGCGGCTGGCTCTGAGTAAATGTGACAGGTCTCCTGGGGACATCATTGGTTTTAAGGAAAGAAGATATTACTACTTCAGTGTCAGTGCCCCTGTGTCTGCAGGTAGCCAAGGACCTGGGGCTGCTGGAGGCCTTTTGGAAGACAAATGAAGGAGTTATGTGGTCAATATAGACATGGTGGCATTTCAAAAGGCTGAATGTGTTAAATCTCAATGGACTGGACAAATTCCAGATCAGTTAGTTTTGCAGAACTACTTTTTATGTCTTTATATGTACTGCATATGCTGCAGAATCAAATGAAAACTTGGTCCAGCACTGACCTGCAAAAATACAAGAACATAAGAATGTACAGATAAAACTAGGTAACACCATCCAGCTCACGGTCTGGTCCAGTGGCCAGGAGACAATACCCAGGGAAAGGGTTTAAAAAATGAGCCAACATGCAGTGATTCTTCCCTGCTAACCTTGCCAGCTTTTAGGTCTCTTGTTTGTGACACTTTGCCTTCTACATCTTCCCTGCCCTGCCTGTTTCTGGTTAAATAGATAACGAAATACATAAATAGCTTCCTGAAATAGCAAAGTTTGGGCATAGCTACACCAAGCATAGTTCTAGTAGAGGTGTGAGCTGATAAATCCACATACAGTTAAATGCATTTCTAAATGTGACTTTAAATGTCTCTGAAATGAGATTTAAACTCCTACATCAAGTAAGTGCTTCTAAAATGTTTACATCTTATCCTTTATAACGTCATTTATATTTCTGATGTTTGACTGTGCATTAGAGAAACTGCTATTGTGATCTTTCATTCTTACAGCATTTAAAGGCATGGCACATGCCCAATGTCTGTTATTTATATTTGGACTTTAAACTGTTTGCTTCTTTTACTGGAAATACATTTAAACTGTGAATTTGTGTATTGACTAGTTATAGCCAATTGTACAACTACAGGGACTTGGTAAAGCAAGCAAATATCCAGAGTCAACAGTATTACTAGGCATGGGAATAAAGAACCTTTACTAACAAAAGAGAGGTGGGGTACACCAGTATTCTTTGATTAAACAGTGGATAGCTATTTACAAAACATGGTGCTGCTCCTCTCTACTAATTTATAGTTATCAAATAGCCACAGGGGAATTGCTAATTACACAACATTCATAATGTTACCTCTACAGTGCTACCACAGTAATTCATTTTGGGATTACCAGTAATACACTAATTACTAAATGTGAAGCTTCTCTTTGGTCTCTGGTAAGGATCACAGTTATGGTTTAGACAGTCAAGGTAACAGCTTTCATCCATACATTTTTCTTTCTGTTCTGATATAGCTATGTGCAATGCTTTACAGTTTAAAAACAAGCCAAGCTTTATTCTGAAAGTTACTAACAAGGCTGGTGCATATCAGATAAAAAAGGTAGTTTTTCACTCTAATTAAAGCTAGTAAGGCTTCAGCTGGGAGAGGAGGTAAAGAATTGGGTCCAATTTTGCATTTCAAGAAATACAGAGGGAGTCTGGAAGAGATTGACAAGAACAATCACAATTTGT
>NW_010339354.1:45047-49023 GCF_000700745.2 Antrostomus carolinensis
GTAAGACTGTGAGGAGAAGAGTTAAGTTATTCAGAATATAAAGTAGCAGAAACTTATGCATGTTGAATTACTTCCCTGGGCTAATAGAGAGGTAGAAAAACTGGATTAATTTTCTACAAAGATTTTGCTAGATATTAGCAAAAATGTTCCTATCTATTTGGGTAGTGAGCCAAGCTGAAGCTGAGAAACATTATTCGTTGGTAATAAATAGAATGAGTTAGACCAACCTATGTCTATGTACAGCACTCAATCCTACTTCAGTATTGAGAGCAGGAAGAGAGGTCTGTTGAGGTTCCTTCTAGCCCTTCAGTTGTTTGATTTAAAGAACAAAACCTTCTCTTTACGTACCTTCGATGTGAAGCATAATTTCCAGTAATATGCCCAGAGCCATCACACCCAGGGGTGGGACACCTAGAATAATAATGGAAAAGATATGAAGCAGTGTTACTGACAGGAAAAATAAAACTGCCCATTAAGAAACATTAACTGACTCAGTCCTTGTTTCCACAGGTGCCAGCCCTGGGGACCTCTAGCCATTGCTAAACTTGAGCTTAATTCCACATCGGGGACAAACATACTTTTTTCATGAATGCAATGTTTTTCTTTGCTACTCTTCACCTGCCCACTCAAATGCTTTCTGGGTATCATCTCCAGCATCAGCACATTACTGGAGATTTCTTGCCCACTCAAATGCTTTCTGGGTATCTCCAGCATCAGCACATTACTGGAGATTTCCAGCAGCAGCCTGACATCCCTGCACCACCAGGAATGAGTAGGGTTGACAGTAAATGGAATATACCCATGGTGTGTTCTTAGGTGATGGCTAAGATTACAGGGAGGTGTTTTTTTTCTCCATCAGGGCTATTGCTCTAATCCCACTGCACGGTATCATGAGGTCACACCATAGAGAGACTCTTCCACCTTTCCATGAAGCAAAGGAAATGCCTAAGGAAAAGGATCTGTGTAGACAGGGCAGTAATGCTGGCCTGTTGCAGAGAAATGTTAACTCACCCAAACACCAACCTACAGCACAGACAGAGAAGTCACTAATACAGCCATCAGTGGATTTCTAATGGTTGAACAATACTAAAGTCGTCAAAGAAAATGGGTGTTTTTTTCTACATCACAAAGATGATTGCGATCGCCAGAGAATAAGCTAAATTACAGTGTGCTAAGTAAAATGATTAGCTGGTATTTGAACTGATACACTAAATCACAGAAAGACAAAGGAAGAATTAATTTATATTAATTTTATTGGAGAGACGAATGCTACATAAATTCCAAAAAGTCAGTTTTCTCGAGTCTGAGTTTTTAATTTTAGCCATGCTTCAAAGCTTCATTTGAAGAAAGCATTCAAATTAAAAAAAGCAGGTGCACAAATTCAGATGTTTCATTCTGAAACATCAGATTTCCATAACATTGAATTCTTTTAGTATTTGACTCCGGAGTTTATTCAGACTTTGGCTTTCACCCTTCAGTTAAATGTGTGCTTTCCGCAAAGTTGGTCCATACTGATAAACTCTTGTTTCACAAAGGTTTCTGCAGAGGCTTGAAAGTTTCTTAAAATCAAGAATTAAGCAATGAAGTGCAATAGGGCTGTCATGTTCCATTAAGCTGAATTTTAGCTCTTTAAAGCCACTACACTTTGCTTACTTCTGAGGAGCTCAGCAGGGCCAAACTTCAAATATTATTAATGCAACCTTGAAAGATATAAATTGAAGTGGATTTTGTTAAACAGAGTTCTCATATGATCTTCATCTGGACCGGTTCAGTTATTCTATACAACATATTAAAATATCGTAGCACTTCCAAGATGTAACATGATAAAACCTCTGGTGTTCACTCCGTCACTTAAGTTTCTCTTCTACATGACATACATAAGCCTGTGTGCTTTGGAAACGAAGTCTAAATAGCTTCCTTAAAGACAATTCTCCTTTTCTCTTGCTTTACGTCTTTGCACAGGACCAAATATAAGACCATGATCTTGACTAGAAGATATAAGTAAGAATGTGACTCTTAATTATCTTAAAGACCAATATACAAGTTGACATCACTTGTCATCACATTATTAATCTTTCTGCTTGTATAAAGATAAACCCCTTAATTTCTGCATAGTTTCTTTGGATGCAAATTAGGTAAAAACATGGCCCTTGGTGAAGTCATAGCCCAGTCTGTATGGCCCTTACCATTCATTCTTTGTTGTGGCTTCACAAACTTTGGCTATTACTTGTAAGTAAGTAAATAAATAAATGGTTAGAGCATCTTATATAAAGGGTCTTATATTTTAAACACTTAATATCTGAATATTTAGATGTTCTCACTATTTTCTTTTTTTTTTTCTTTTTTTTTTTTTTTTTGCAAATGTTTTGAGATCTGCAGAGAGAAAATCTCTTGCTTCATGTGTTTTGGGTTTTTTTTAATGCTAGGTATCTTCAGTGATCTACAATGCCTATTTCCTAATTCCATCAAGACCAGCTGCTTCATTGAAGCCTGACTGAAGCCTCTATAAAGATGCTGAATCAAAAGATATGGGAATAAGAATTAATTAAAGGAATTGACTAAACTTTGTCTCTAAATGTCCATGGCATTTAAATGAGTAAAGGAGAACGAGGAACCATGAGACTGAAGTCTGTCTGAGGTACTACAAGGATTCCTTCTTTATGAACACATGCTATTTGAAGCCACCATTTTCCTATACAGACTTTTCAATTCTTTTGAGAATAAGCTATTATTAAAGCTGAACAATGTTTTTTCTCATCTTTTCCAAGACTTTTGCTACAGGCATGATTAATAGTGTCTTAACAGGACTTACAAGATGCAGCAGTATATCCAATCAATCAGTCTTAAAATTAGACCATCATACCTCAACCATTTGGACAGTTCTATACAATTTAAAAACTAGCTTATTTCTGTGACTGTAAAAAAAAAAAAATCTTAAGCAACTGAAGCTAAAGAAGAAATCATCCTGCTGTAAATTTAACCAAGAATCTTTACAAAGGGCTTTGTATAGTTCACATTAGTTTAAAATCATACTTTTGATTAAGGCAGAAGAGATTTTTTTATGTAGGCAAAGACTTTAGAAAGACCTTTCAGATTTTGATTTTGGCACTATAATATTTGTTTTCAAGTCACATAAGCTTTTATTGACCTAAATGTAACAGATGAAAAGAGACTTCAGTGCAGTTGTTAAGAATGTTTTAAAACCCTGGAACATTTCTATTTGCTGCTGTTTCCATTCTATGGGAAGTGCTTATAAGCACTGTGAAACAGAGGATGTAGATTTACAGCAGTCTGTTTCAACTATAAATTTATTACCATATTTATTTGCTATCCTAAGCAGATTAGGTAAGGAGACAATTACAAGTCTTTGTACCACTGGAATCTATTGTGAGTGTATTTTCAGAATGTCCGATCATACATAGGACTTGCATATACCCTATTACTTTGCTATCAACTACTACCTATACATATCTGACTTAACTGATCATATGTACATGCAACAATGCCAGAGATATGTATGTACAGATGTTTATAAGAGGCAAGTGCTATGAAACCCTTTGAAAAAGAGTATCAGAGTAAGTGGAAAAAGAGATATACAGTTTCCTCACTTACTTAAACTGAATGTAATTTGACAGGATCAGAAGCTTATTTCTAGAGTCTACATAATAGCTTATTGCAGCAAAGGAAACACTTTATTACTGTAAAGAGTGAGGTGACAAAAGGAACTCACCCTGTAAAGAATGAAGTTCAGAAAGTAACATACTAGCACTTTACCACAAATTCAAGGCATCCAGTAAAAGAAAGAGCTAGGCAGAGAGGGGGAATGCAGTTAGCACAGCCTTGATGTCCCATTAATTTCTAGAATATCTAAGATAAGCTTTTTTGGAAACGTAAGCATAAGCAGAAAGCAGCACAGGCAGCAGAACAGCAACAGCTCTGGCAGCTGGGTTCAGTATTGGACTTAGATTCAACAGCA
>NW_010339354.1:49034-57640 GCF_000700745.2 Antrostomus carolinensis
GTCAAACTGAGATAAATACTCTTAAACCCTAGTACCCATTCATCACTGGGCAAAGGACTGAAGGTGTGCAGCAACTAAAAAAGCTTCGGCAGCTTGAAGGAACTTAATGAGGTTCCTGGGACAGGGGAGGATGAGGACATGGATGCAATGCCCAAATGGTCTCCAGGAGGGTTTTTCCAAATGCCAATGGTTAAAAGTCTTGCTGCAAGCTCAGCTCAGGAAAACAAAACAAAACAAAACAAAACAAAACAAAACCAAAACCACCTCAAATCAGCATAACAGACTACAAATAAGATACCCATTTAAACCTGTATTCCTAGGCTTTTATCTAGGTCTACCAGAGCTAGGTAAGCTTACATGTAGGTTATATATTTATATTTATATTTATATTTATATTTATGTTTATATTTATAGCTCAGCTAGCATGAGACAGGGTGTTATACAAAGGTGCAAAGACAGAATTGAGGTAGTTTTATCCTCATTATCGTGTATAGCTTTGGCTGACTTACTTTTAAAATTGATTTCAAAACATAAATTATCTTTAAAACATAATGATAAAACAAAGATATAGTAACCTGCAATATAATGAAAACACTGTCAGGTTTTTTTCTGTTTAGAGATTTTACCACAAAATGGCAATGGCTTTTTGGAACCAGAAGGATTACCCTTCCCTAGGGAGGAGGCAGGACTCGTGGAAGCTTTTGCAGTGCACACAGCCTGATGCTCAGAACCTGTGCAGAGGCTTGGGCTCAGGCTCAAACTCAGGCTCCCTCTTTCTCTCTCTCAGAAACCTTCTGTTGAGATTCAACAACACGGTGAATTTTATTTCCATCTCAGTCAAATCTTGTTTTCAAGGTTTGACCAGTTTATATGTACAAATCCAAATGGAAACCTTGCATCTAGAATTATACAAGCCCAAATTTAGCACACCACACAAACAGATGTCAGGTCATTGTAACACATAGTTGCATTTTTTTGCTAAGTAGGGTGATACTGTTTAACTTAATAATCAGAGACAGTTTTAGCAACTATAGCCAATATAACTTCTCTTCTCTCTGTCTCTTGCCCCTTCCATAATCCTTGGCTTCTTCTATGCCCTGCACAAAGCCCTCTCCCTCTGCACACTCTCAATCTACTGCCTTATCACTACAACCTGGTTTTCACTAAGAAAAGAGCATGTTATTAACTTAGGCTGTAATTTTTACATGAATTGGCAGGTTTGTACATTATCTGTGTACTTTTTTTTTTAGTTGTCGCTCTTGAAGGATTAATAATAGCACTCAGTGGACACTAGAAATTATGAAATAATAAGTCCCTTAAAAAGGTGAAGAGCATTGCCAATTCTGAATATGACAAACTGCTTCAATATTTTATTTTTTTACTGAGGAAATTTGCTCCCGTAGAACTGAATTAAGCCATTAATTTCTCTCACACTGGCCATGCCAAGAATAATCAGATAGTAATCCTTTCTAGGGTCCACCAAACTATACTGGGATTGAATTGCAATGGGGTGCTACGAAATACCATTCATGACCTCTTATTAGTAAGCTAGTGCATTAGCTCTAAAGACTGATGCTACTTTTACTGTTTAGTTTACAGCACTTAGCACCTACTACATTGTTGATTCAGTCTTCCCTTGAGTAAGTAAATGAACACACATATAAATAATATAGTCCACCAGGCAGAATATGTATCCTACAAATTGCTTAGTAAACATTTAAAGCAGATGCAGCTAGCAACCAAAAAGAAAAATCATATTAAGTGGAACAGGAGAGTAAATCAGTAACTTGTGCAAAAATTCAGAATGGTTCTTCAGAAAGTTCCATACTGCAAAAGAATTGGGATTTAATAAAAAAATTATATATTTCCCATAGCTTTATTTTGACCATTCTGTCAATTTCTACAGTAGAGGTATGATTTTCTGTTGAAGGTTCAGGAAGGCTAGAGAAATATAATTGTTTCCTGTGGGATTTTTTCATAGCAGAATTTTTTATTGTCTAGTGGTTTCCAAGTATTTGAAATTCTGTTTTATTTGACTGAGTCACCAGGAATGGAATTTACAGGTTGGTAGACTGGAAGACAGACACAATCATATGCATTTCTATCTTTAATCTGAAGATCTGAAAGTATTTTACAAACATTAATGAATAAAATCTCACAATATTGCTTTGAAAAAGGGAAGAATTGGGCAGAGGAAAACTGGGGCACAGAGAGGCTAAATGACTTCACATAGGAAAACGGGCTAGTACACATTTTTATTCAGTGCTCTGTTTGCACCTATAAAGTCATATGTCTTCTGAAACTACATGTAAATTCATAAACAAAACATCGTGTGGTTTTTTCCTAGTCAGGTAGTCCACAAACAAAAGGTTACAAAAGTAAACCTGTAAAGATACTGTTTTTGCAGTTCCCTGAATATGTGATGAAGGAGGAAAAAGAGGAGTTGTCAAGAAAGGGAAGGGACAAGAAGAAGCTTTGTCAAATTAAGAAATGAGTTTTCTGTAAGGTATGGTAAGTTTATTGTATGTCTATGACTCTAAGAATTTGAGGGCTTGTCAAAAAACAACAGGTTTGCAGCTCCTGACAAATAACTCCCCTATTTAACTATTTAAGAGGCCAAAAGAGAGGACAAGTTTTCATCCAGTTCCTTCCTACGCCACTCCCCATTGAGTTGCAGGGAGCACTCCAGGGCGAGAAGGATCATCAGCAGAGCTGTGTGGTCCTCAGTGGAGGATTTTCGGCCATGGGTGTGTCAGTAACAGTCAGAGTTATGGTTATTGTTATGAAGACACCTATTTAGCAGGAACTGGACAGAAACCAGCAACTCATTTTGCCTTTACCTTTCTGAGCAGTCAGAACAGTGCCTCCCAGCCATTACTGTTCTAGCCAGCTCTGTGAAAGCAATCTGGATGTGCAAATCTCTAAATCTTCTTACAGTCCCAGGTATTTTGGTAGATTGTCAAACTCTAATTAAGTATGTGAGGTAGGAATGCTGCTGATCCTTTTCCTCATGAAGACACAGAAGAAAAGCCATTGCCTGGTCTAATGCCAGCAGAAACACAGATGCTTTCCCACTTTTACCCTGTTGTCTTTTATTGTCTATTTTTTACCATAGCATTTGACTTCTGCCTTCCTAAAGTGTTGGTAATTCCTTCTGATACTTAGACAAAAACCCTCTACCTAAACCACCTATTTGTGAATTTGCAATGAAAAAATTGTTTTGTTAGGAGGGATTTATTTTCTCTTAATTTCTCTCAATGAAGCTGCACATCTACATACTTCTTCACTCCTTCAATTTTCTTCCCTGATGCCTCTTTCTCCCTATTTCCAATCTGTTATCCTTTTCCTACAGTGGAGCAAGAACCTCCATTTGCTTTTGCCCCAGCGTTCACTTTCCATCCACATTCCTCTCCAGTATTTCTCTTCCACATTCTACTCCTTCCTTTTCCAGATCCTTTTCCTTCCTCAATGTCTCTTTGTGTTACTTTTAAACTTTCTCTCTCTCTCTTTTGCTTCTTTTTTCCGTCCTATTTGGCTGATGTCTTCATTCTGTGTTCCTCCCTCATCCTTTTCTCTTTTCGTGATCTCTAATAACTTTAAAGTCGACAGTTCTTTCCTCCTTTTTGTTTTTTTCTTTCCATTGTATCTTCTTTCATCATGCTTCTTGTCCTGCTGCTCTCTTCTCAGCTGATTTTATCTTTCCCTTAGTCTGCATTGCTTATGGTCCTCTCACATTGCTGAGATGACTGGGTATACATTGCATCCTTGCGTCAGGGGAGCATACGCTGTGTGTTGTGCAACTTTAACACAGAATTTCTTGGCTACCAAGATGCAATGAGTCATTTTAAGTATCTTGCACTCTTTTACTTTCATTAAAGTCCTTGTAAGCTTTATCACTGACTTCAAAAGGAGCAGAACCAGGCTAGCACTGGGCACTGCTGAAAATTGCATTAAGAGCTCATTTGAAGCTCATTTGAATTGGTTCAAGAGACAACATAAATTCTGTGGGACAGGTATGCAGATAATGAATATTTCAGTGATCTTGAGTCTGTGCTTTCACGTTCAAGGCTAAACCTATGTTCACAAATATACCCACAAAAGCATGCGAATTCAGACCCTTATAAATATCAAAGATTCATAAAGATGCGTTGTAAGCCAAAAATAAAAAAGAAGTTAAATTTAGATTCATATGTTAATTCTTTCCCTATATTCAGCCTAACCAGAAGCAGTAGTTAATCACAGAAATTTAGTTTTACCAAAAGTGCTAAATATTACCTTTTCATATGTAAAACACTGCAAACATTTCTTACTTTGCAGAATACTACTGACACAACAGGCCTCATTGGAGGTAGGAAGAAAATCTGGAACTCAAAACCACAGCAGATACAAAGGAAGAGGATTTGAAGAAATAACAAGAGCCAGAAAAAAAAAAAAAAAAAAAAAAATATTGGTGGAATGGCAAACGAGTGAACTGAGAAAAATTTTCTATCTTGTCAGTTGCTTTTTGGCATTGGATCCAGTGCAGTTCCAGTAGGAATGGTCAGGAGATCAGGGGATTCAGGCAGCGATCACTCCTGGTAGCGAGAAGACACTGAGCCCTCAGAGAAGACACTGGGAGAAGTACAGGTGGGTGACTGGAAAGAAGTGTAGAGTGGAAGGATTTGTTGTTAGCACTTTCACTGTACAGTCTTTCTATCCATGAGGGAATGATGCCAGGCCTATGGAGCTAGTCCAGGCATGAGACTAAAATAATTTTTGCTCAGAGGCTTTGTGGAATAACTTCAGTCTCTTCTGTCTTTGCTGAGAGACTTCTCTGTCTCTCTCTTCGCCTCTAGAAATCCCCAGCAACTGAATGGTTCTAAACTGGGGATGGCTGACTGCATGCTCTTCTCCTTAGGTAAAATTGAATTAATTCCCTGACTTTCTGCATGTACAATTTTTCTGTCCTTAGCTGCTGGTATTATCTGTATTGCATTCCTGTATTTTTCTGAACTGTGTGGGGGCAAGAAAGAACATTATATGCTTTTTAATTACACTTAAATCCATCTTCCTATAAGCAGACTAAAATGCATCATGCTGGCCTTTAAAATATTGTTGTGCACTCAAATGCACAGATACACACAATGAGTTTGAATTACTTACATCGCTCTAGAAAAAATATTCTTGTGCCTTCAGTTACCACCCCTGCATGCTGCCTGTTCTGCTAGCAGTCAGGACTTCCCAGCTTCCCAGCAGCAAGTGCCATGACATGCTGCCCGATGTTCTCACATCTAGCACCAGCACATAATGCCTAACATGCCAGCTGCCAAAGGCATAGTATGTGCCTAATGTGCAATAGCTTCTGTGCGCTACCCAGGGGGTGCTCCGTTCACAGAAGCTGCCACGGGGAAGCTGTGAATCAGCTCTCTCCCTGGGCACCTTGCCCACGCTTCCTCTCCTGCCAGCATCGCCTGCCTTGGAGGCATCACCGGCCAGCTGCAGATCTCCCCCCCGCAGCAGAGAGCACTTCCTGGCACCAGGGATGAATCAGTTCCAACATATGCAAATTCAAATGTTCACTTCCAAACATTTCAGCCTTTGAAAAGAAGCTTCATTTTTATAGTGAAGAAATAACATAAAATGATGGAAGCATGGAGAAAAAAGCAGCAGAATATAGACTTAAGAGGACATACCCTACAACTAGGAGGAAAGCCATGAGAGTTCTTCATCTCCTAAGAGCATTGCTTGAAGCCTGTGCTCGGAAAAAAAACCAACCCTACATGGGCTTTTTTCAGTAATTTTGGGTAGACACATTTGTTTCTGAAGAAGAATGTTCTATTTCTGGTTGGTCTATTAAAATGAGAACCACTAAGCTTCTCAGGAATATGTGACACACAGCCACTGTACAGCAAGATTGGTTCAGTTAAGGTTTGCAGAACAGCCAGTGACTTGATTTCGCTTGCTGTATGTGAAAACGGGTCCAAGAGATGCACTCAAAGACAGTATCACAGTTATAGCATTTTGGTATGCTTCACTTTAAAGGGCGTCTTCAAACACTCTTAAAACTGGCCTAACTTTTCCATTTATTATGTAATTGGAAGTTTTAGCACAAAATATAATTAAAATTAGGTTAAATGCCTCTTTAAAGTAGGGAATTTTTCCCCTGATAAGACGTTTACATCGTGGTTAGGTCAAGAGGCTGCTGATTGGCTTGAATACCATAAAATTATCAATAGCATAATTCTTGAATTGTTGTTTCTGTATTGCTGCTTCTTCCATGCTTTGCTCTTTTGTACTTCATATATCTTCTCCCAGGTGAAGCAACCAAAGGGTCTGGTGGACACAGCAGTATGACCTTGAATCTGTCTTTCCTGAGAGTTTCCTAGAGGTTTGGGATGACTTCAACGCCTACAAATGTTGAAGTCATCTGCTACTCTGTTCTTCTGAGACCCCACCTGGAGTACTGCATCCAGTTCTGGAGTCCCCAACACAACAAAAACATGGACCTGTTAGAACAAGTCCAGAGGAGGCCACAAGGATGATCCGAGGGCTGGAGCACCTCTCCTATGAGGACAGGCTGAGAGAGTTGGTGCTGTTCAGCCTGGAGAAGAGAAGGCTCTGGGGAGATCTTATAGCAGCCTTCCAGTACCTGAACGGGCTACAGGAAGGCTGGGGAGGGACTTTTTACAAGGGCAGGGAGCGATAGAACAAGCGGTAATGGCTTTAAACTGGAAGAGGGTAGGTTTAGATTAGATATTAGGAGGAAATTATTTCCTGTGAGGGTGGTGAGACACTGGAACAGGTTGTCCAGAAAAGCTGTAGATGCCTCCTCCCTGGAAGTGTGCATGGCCAGGCTGGATGAGGCTTTGAGCAACCTGATCTAGTGGAAGGTGTCCCTTCTCATGGCAGGGGGGCTGGAACTAGCTGATCTTTAAGGTCCCTTCCAACCTATACTGTTCTATGATTCTATGAAATCTGGAAGACTCAAAGCAGTCAGCACCTCCCCAAGAAATGCTGAGAAAAGCTGAGAAAACAAATTAACAACTTTTATATAGTCTGTGTCCTGAAGTCATTGAAAAGTGAATGGGCACCACCCAGTAGTAGCCATTCCGTAGCTATTCTGTTTATCTGTTTTTAATTTGAACAGAACTGTTCAACTTGTCCACACATATTACTCAAGAGATCAAGAGAAAGATTCTTGATGGAGACAGCTGGATAAAGTATAAGGAGGAAAGGAAAAGCTGAGTGGGGAGGATGGAAAGAATAAGAGAATGAAGAAAGTCCAATTTGTATGTCCTCTTTCAAAATAGCATATCAAATATTAGTATGAAACACTAAGCCTACAAAATAGATGGTAATATTTCTAGACCTGTGTAATTAAGAAAGAAGTAGGAGTCCTGCCTCTAAGGAGAATCCTCTTAGTACAGCACTATGGCAAAGCCATAAATGAACAGGTTTGTAAACACCTTTGAGATATCTGGTAAATATATTATGGGCAGCATGAGGGCTCAGAGGTTTGGAAAAAAAAAAAACCCAAACCCCAACCCATTAAATTAATCCAAATGACAGAAAATGTAATGGGCTGGAGTTTTCTTCACTATTAACAGCTTGTTTCTTACTGTCCTGTTTCAAAAGAATAATTAAAAATATTTTCAGTGCATATTCAGAAAGGTAAGATATGGTAAACATAATAGTTTGGTGTAAAATCTGCTTAGGTGACTAATTGCATCTTAAGGCTGAGAGGTATGTTTTGCTCCATATGCAGCCACTGCACTGTGCCCATTAGCAACCTTGAGAAGTGCTATTGTACCACAGACTTCCTGTACAGGCTGGACTTTTCAATCTTTTTGGAATGTATGTGTTTCTGTCAGAAAATCTGTGCCATCCAATAACAGGGACAGGTCAACATCTGG
This sequence comes from Antrostomus carolinensis, assembly GCF_000700745.2. Classification (NCBI taxonomy): domain Eukaryota; kingdom Metazoa; phylum Chordata; class Aves; order Caprimulgiformes; family Caprimulgidae; genus Antrostomus; species Antrostomus carolinensis. The sequence continues at coordinate 56,927 of NW_010339354.1, forward strand.
ATAAAGAGAGAAAACTCTCAAGGGTTTTTCGCTTTCCAAGGCAGACAAAGCAGAGATACTACTTTCTATTTTGGGGGTGAAGAGTCAACATCAAAAGAGTAAAATTCTTCAGTTTTTGTTTCATGAAAACAAGCAGCTTTTTCCCTCTAGGCCTGAAAACATTTGTCAGAAGCTCAACTGAGGAAATGTGAAAATACTGAGTGTGAATTATATGAGACTGTGAAAGGCAGTCTGGTCTAGTATGAAGGCTAATGAACAGTACCGCTAAGGGAAATTCTGTCACTGATTTTTGTTACTGATTTTCTGTGTGAGCTTATACTAATTTTTGATAAATTCTCAGACATGCTCTAATTTTTGGTGCAATTGACTTGAGACTAATGCTCCATCAACACTGACTTTTACGTACAACCTCACCATTTAATTGAATTTACCTTGGGCCTGCAATGTTAAGCCAGATTTAATAATGAAGGGAAAAATGCTTGGGGTGAGTCCAGTCATGAACCTATCTGCAAGGAGGACAGGTTGGGCATGACCACAGCTATGCCCAGTCCTACAATTACTCCATCCTATTACCTTGAGGTAGGCTCAGATGGAAGAGAAGGGGCAGACAAATCAGCCCTAATGAGTTAACACTTAGGAGGGCACAATGTCTTTTGTATTCTTTACACTGCTAAGCTGCAAGTTTTACATGATAAACTAAGCTGCAAGTTTGCA
>NW_010339354.1:57661-65329 GCF_000700745.2 Antrostomus carolinensis
GCCTGGAGCACTTCATATATGAGGCTGAGAGAGGTGGCTCATTAATTCTCATGAAGAAAAGTGTAAGAAACAATCCTATTTCTGCCTATGAATACCTAACAGGATGGTGTGGTGAAGGCATAGCAGAAGTTTTCTCTGAGCTGCACAACTGAAGAATGAGAGGCAATGGGAACAAGGTTCAGCATGGGAAGTCCAACTCATTATAAACAAAATAGAAATTACTGTCAGGCTGGTGAAACACTAGGACAGGTTGTGGGAACTCTAACCATGGTGATACTCAAAACTTCACTGGACAAGGTCCTGAGCAGCCTGCTCCAAATGGACTTGGTCTGAGCAGGAATTTGGAATAGGTGACATTTGGAGGTCCCTGCCTACATGATCTTCTAATTCTGTAATAGATCTTACAAGTTTTATCAGAGAGTATACTGTTTGGCCTCCTATTGGCAGTACAGGTACAACCTTTCCTTTCAGGTTTATTTCCAGAAAGATTAAAAACTATCATTCTACTTGATTTCAGTTCCTTCTTGATAGTTCAAGTTCAACCATCAGCCAATTTTTTTGTATAGTTGTTTATCTTGGAAATATTTGTATATTTCTTTGTATTTGTATATGTTCTTTCCAACAACTGAAAATGATGACTTTGAAGTCCAGTGCAAATGAATGCTCAGGAATTCTCAGTGAGGTAGATAAAGTGGATTACACCAAACATCCTGATCAGTGAGAGGGACTGTGTGCCTGAGACAATACTCCCAGTTTCTACTCCAGGCATCCATCTGGCTCTGCTTCGGAGCTTCCTGTCCCTCCTGAAAGGATGTTGCAGCTGTCTGGGTGGCAGTAAAAGAAACAACAGAGCTTTTAGTACGGTATTCAATAACCTGAAATTGGTGCCATTTCACCCTAACCTGTCAGACTGTATGAGGCAGTTTGCACATTATGTGAACAAAGGAGACATCCCTTCAGTGAGGGCAGGGAGCTCTGATAAGACCATTAAAACTGTTCCAAGCTAAACTATTTCTTCCTGTGCTGGAGTCTGAGACTGTATTGAACAGCACTTAAGTAATAATTCCAGCTTCATAAGAATGTTCCAAGGTATCATTAGGTAGAGCACTTGAAAATGAATTGTGCTTTTTATTGTCATGGGATATGCTCTGGTGGCTTTTCTTACTTTGGCCCTCCTTTCTTTCTCCTTAAAAGTTAACAAAGGCAGAAAGCCCACACTTTTGTGCAATTTCCCCTTCTGCAACTCCCATAGAATTAGGCAGTGCAAGCTTGGTTTATACTGTAAACATTTCATGAAAGAACCACTTTAATTTCACAGTCTAATAGCTGCAGAAATAGTTTCCTAAACAGCTGCGCCGAGTGCTGGAGAGGTCGGAGGTTACAAACAGGGATAAACGGCTGTGCAGCACAATGGCACTGTGTGACCGTGTACCACAGTGTAGAAAACAGCTCGCTTGCCCAGAAACACTTTGCTCACAATCTGAAATGCAGGCAGAGAGAGAAAGTGCTTGTGCTCTTCTATTCCTTAGGGCTCAGAGTTCTCATGCACTGCAGAATTAGAAAAGCAGCCTCAAGTGAGAGGCTAACAACTTCGCCTTACATGATTTTTACAGGGTAAAGGTTTCCCTCTGATTTTTTTAAAGCAATACACCAAAAATCACTTGTTGGTTTTGTGTGCTTATAGCGAAATATCCCTGACCATCTATTTACTGCTCCTTACTCTGATTTCCAGTTCACTTGGTTAGTGTTGATACAGCTCTCACCTAAACAGTAATTAATACTTTTCTCTTTCCAGACTGGCAAAGAGGAACTACAACTTCCTATTTGAGAGTGAAATTTTACATCCTGTATTCAAACTCTGACAAAAAAATTTTTAAAAACCACTGTCCTCACAAACATTCCTAATAATTAAATTCCCCCTGACAAGGATTTGGGAGAGTAATACACAAGGCAGGAACATAACTGAAACACAATTTTTCTTGTTTGGATTAGGTCAGAGGTTGTGATCCTCAGCTACACACAACATGGGTGAAGAAGAGCATCTTATCAACCTCCTGGCATGAACTAGGAATAGGCAAAGTTATAACCTTAAAAACCATTCAGCCATAGGAAAACCACTAATTTCAAGATGAATATAGCATTTCACGAAAGTCAAATGAAAGACTGTAGAACATGTTACCCAGCAAACTACATCTTACAGCGATGTCTCCCATAGGTTGCCACTTCTCATTGTTGTGGACTGTATGTCTTGCACAGAATTTAATCTATCAGCAGTGTCTTCAGAAACTGCTGTATTTCCCTTCTTTAAGGTGAGGGAAATTTATAAGAAAAAACAAAAACAAAAACCACCACCCTTTGGCTAAATATCTTATTCATTAACTTTACTTTTGAATGGAAAGTATTTTCATTGACGTAAACAGACAAAAAAAGTTCTTCTTAGCCTTAAAGACAATCCCACTACCTTGAAATAATGACTTTTAAATGGAGTAAAATTATTTTTGAGCTCACTCTTGATTATATAAGACTTTATAAGAAGATATAAACCACATTTGGTCTGTGGTACACTAACATTCACAAGAATTTTTGCAAAAATTTGAGATATGTGGTCTTGATGTCTTTACTTATAATCCATTTGTGAATCAGTAGCATTTACTCTGGGTTCAATAGAGTTAACACCAAAATTTGTAAAAATGGAACTAAAATCAGGTAAACTATGGTCAAAATATTGTATTCTGGATATAAGTTTTGCATCCAAACTCGTAGACAATTACCTCCCATATGCATTAAATATTACTTATTTTTAATTTACAGAGGTTTATTGTATTAAATGCAAGTAAACCAAAAGTTAAAGAACTTCCTTACAAATAATTGACTAATTAATACCTTAAAAATACCCTTTCCTTGTAAAACAAGTAATGGTAGGACTCTTGTCTATGGCAGTATCAACCTGAAACTAGTTTTGTCAAGTGTAAGAGTGCAAATTCTGCTCATGGGGTTATGCATGGAATTTGGCCTTGTAATATTGTTCTCACTCTGTTAAAAACATGCTGTTCAGGGAATGTTTTCCACAGTTATAGAACACAATCTCAGATTCGAAACCAGTTGAACACGGACAGAAGATTTCCATTGACTTAAGAGGACTTTGGATCAGGTCACAGGAAAGAAGGTATTTTTCTGCGAATGGGAGTGTTGAGGATTAAACCTTAGATGGCTTAAAAAAATAAAGAAAAAAATTCTTAATAATACCGTTCTTTCAGATTCTTCACACTGAGGACACAACAGGTGTATTGGGTATTATTCAAAACAAAGCCCTTGCCCCTCCTCCATTAGGCCTATACTTATGGAACATACTTACGCTTTCCTGACAGATGTTTCTTGATTAGTGCATCAGAAGAAAACAAATCACCACCTACAATGGTTCCTGGAGAAGCCTTGAGGAGAAACCCATAATCTACATTTTTTTAAAAAAATTATTCGGTTCTTTTCATAACATTTTCTACTATTTCCCTGTTTTTTTCCATAATTTGTTTATAGCTCTCATTGATGGGGAACAAAACCAGCAATTTATATCTGCAGTGTCCAGCATAGCCAACATTTACAGCTTTTAAATTATAACTTGTTTGTGAAATACACAGAAGTTACAATATCAGGTATTGAATTCACTCCCTTTTAAAGAATAATCCTGGTATTTAAAAGAAAAATATACAAATATTGTGTAAGAAACAACCAAGATGGTTTTTAATTTTTATATTTATTGTCTGATATCAAGTATAACTCATGGCTGAATTATAGATTCAGATCATTTATTCAAAAAGTTAATTATATCTTGTTTACCTAACAACTCTGAACTCAGCATTTAGTAGACTGCATTTAACACAGGGTGATTTTAGTTCTTTCGGTTATCACTAGTTTATATAAGCAAATAAAAAATTTGTAAGTTCATAATTTTACAGGCAAAATGAGTTAAGTTGTGATTTTCCACTAAGTCTGCTTTAGCATGCTTTTTGTGTGAATTATGTATTCAAGAAAAGTGCCAGAATGACTGGACTGGAAAAAAATAGTTCTCTACCTCTAAAAATAAAAATTAAAATAAAATAAAATAATAATAAAAAAAAATAAAATAAAGACTATGGCTTGGTTTTCTCATAAACTGCATCTGTATGATTTGATTCCTTTCCTACTTAATACAGAAGAAATGTGCTCCAGTATCTAATATCTTCTGAAAAAATTATATTTATAGCTCTTTTAAGCTGATGCCCTCTCCATGGAAATGTTCAAGGCCAGGTTGGATGAGGCTTTGAGCAACCTGATCTAGTGGAAGGTGTCCCTGCCATGGCAGGGAAGTTGGAACTAGCTGATCTTTAAGGTCCCTTCCAACCCCAACCATTCTATGATTCTATGATTCTACAATATGCTTTCATAATGATGTTCCCATTAATTTGCAGTCTGAAAATTTGTAAACTAGATTCCATTCATGTCAGCGTAGTGCTAACTGTGAAGCCTGAAGATGGCATTGTAAATATCACTCTGATTGACTGCTTTACAGCTGATCATTTTAATGAAACTATGTAAATACTATAATTCTGGAAACTGCATCTTAAATTTAATTTATTTAGATTTAATTTCTTTCAAAGATCTATCTTTTTTCCTTTTCACCACAGTCCAAAAAATAACAGATAACAATAGCAATGTGCTTAAACTGCAGTCCTCCTCTGCCTTTTTTAAATTCCAAAATATAGATACTGATGGAGCTGAGTGCAGCGTAAGCACAGTCAAGCATATAAAAATTATTAATGACGGCCAGTGTTAAAATACTCAAAATCTAAGATTGTTTCACACAGTGTACACCAAATAAGCCCATGCTGAAAGAGCACATTGTCGTTATCTGTAGGAGAGAAACCAGCAGACTTTGAAGCAGTGGAAATTCTGTGTGTGTTAGGGTAGAAGAGCAGTTTTTACATGCAGATGAGCAAATGTAAATTCCACTTACTGGAATACAAAAAATACTGTAAAAGAAGATTATGATGAGGTGTTTATGAGGAATATGGGATATTTTAGAGATATAAAACATTGATATAGATACTACAGTGCTGCAAAAAATGTGTGCCACATAAAGTCCCAATAGTACTGAGATAAAAATAAAGGGGTGAACTTAACTGCATGGCAAAATCAGATGTTACTGTGCAGATACAGACACCAAGTAATCGAGGTAGCAATTGGCCATTCTAAGAAACCAAACAATGCACGGAATTTTATAACTTTGAAAGATTTAAATAAGGCAATCAAACATGAATGCTAACCCAAGAGAGCAGCTGAGGGCATCTGCCCAGATCGTCACTGTTGTATCTTAGCGTAACTCCACTGAAGGCAATGGAGCTATGCTAATTTACACCAACTGAGGATCCAGACAATCATATTTAGGACTTTGAGTGACAAATTACTTTTATTTTGGGTAATATATTAAAGGGTTTTGGCAAGTCTGACCAAACACAGAAAGTGCAAAACACTGCACTTTTAATTCCCCTTTTAGCAACTGTATTGTTTATGCAACTTCCCATGGGGATTGCCTCAGCACTTGGGATATACCACAGCATCATGTTGCAGATCTTTGCGGATCTGGATGGAATGAGCAATTGGTTATGATCTGTTGATTTGAAGCATAAATGATCAACATCACAATGGGAGTTTGCACAATAACCAAATTGTGCCAAAGAAAAGACCCTTGAATTGAATACGAGTAAATGCCAGGCTGAATGAGATTAATTATGTAGGACACACTCAATGACAAAGAAGTATGACCAAACCCAAGGAAGGTGAAGGCAACTGCACAAATGGAAAGATTCCAAGACAAGTAGGCCTTAGAGAGATTCATTGGGCATGTTAACACAACTAAGCAAATTCATTGATAATTAATCACAATTAAGTGCTCCTCTCAGAATAGCTGCTTAGGAACTGCACAGAATGGCACTGGAATGACTGATAAGAGAAAAGTTTTGAAAATTAAAATGAACTGTCAAATAAACATTCACACTGAAATATTTGGTGATTAGTGAAGAGATTAGGAACTAAGGGTTGCATCTTCAAAACTGCCTAAGTTGTTACTGCAGACACTGAATTCCACTTTCAAAGTTAGGCACCTAGAAGTTGCAGGGATGTGGATGACCAGCACTTACATTCATTCCGAAAACAAAGTTTAGACTCTTAAGTCATACCAGTTATTTTGAAAAAAAACCCAAACCTCTAATTCAGTGAATGTCCATCTGAATTGAGGCTATTTCAGGTGTTAGCTATGTGGCAAATGGTTTTAAATACTGATTAAAATCCAAACAGTAAAAAAGTACAGCTATCAGTATCTTTTGTTTTAAATAATGAAGTACATAAAGAAGGAGGCCATAAACTATTTGGGTATTGTAGATGCCACTGTGCAAATAAAGCGTCTAATTTCAGAGCATTTCATGGTATTGAAAACTTACTAAGGCCCTGATTTTGCAAGGTGCTTCATGCAAACAATTTTGTGCCTGCATGGAACAATTCACAGCATCAGAGGTATTGATATGTAGATGGCTTTTAAGGATCTTTTTAGAGAGTACATGCTTTTAAGACTACCTCTCAGTAATGAAAACAATGATGAAGGGTCTTATGTAAACAGAACTTAAGTATTTTCCTTTTTGGAGACAAAAGTTGACAAACTTAAGTGAGAAAAATGGAATGAGTCAACCTTAACAGAGTCTGAATGAGTTATTCTAACGGAAAAAAAGCCCAGCCACTTCCATATGTAAAACTTATTGCGACTACAGAGATGAGGTTGCTGCAGATGATGGATTTCTATACAAAGGACATTATCATAACACCACACAACATGAGGTTGGAAATGCTAGGTATAACCTACAGTGCCCATTTGAGTATTGAGAAGTGCAGGAACAGAGCCCAAGGTGTTCTGTTCTGGCCAGGCATGCATGCTGCCATCAAAGATAAGGTATCCAAGTGGAAATCTGCAATAAATACAGGAAACAAAAATGCAAAAAAAACCCACTGAAACCACATGAGATTCCTAATTTCACTTGGCCCAAGGATCTAGTTGAACAAAAGGGGAAAGATTATTCCTTATAGGTGAACTAATATTGGGAATCTATGCTCCTTGGTTTTGTTTTTAATAATTTAAATTAGACTTGCACACTAACTTGCAATTTAATCACACATTAAAACCCGTAGTTTGTTTTACCATAACATTGCAGATAAGTTAACAAAATGCTGTAATTTACAAATGACTCACTCCAGTAATTTTTAACATTACTCCAAATACATCATGTCTGGTCCTTGCAATCACATTCTATATAAAAGTTAGCTAAAACATCAAGGAACTTAAAAACGTATCTACAGATTCAAAGGATACAGGCTTAGCATCAAAGGAGTATTTCATTATAACACAAGATTACTTACTAGGCTCAGCAACTTCAGTATTGAAGAAAAACCATAAGAACAACTTTTATTAAGTTTCCCAATTAGGAAAAAAAAAAAGACATAAACAACACAAGCAAAAAGTAATAAGAATGGAAATGGTTATTCCTCTTGCAACAAAGAGTAATTTGCTAAGAGAAAAGTGAGTGAAAACTATATAATGGTCATAGTCTTAGTGAGTTCTTAAAGGAGGACAGATGTAGTCTCAGC
>NW_010339354.1:65557-70571 GCF_000700745.2 Antrostomus carolinensis
AGGGAAGGGAAGGGAAGGGAAGGGAAGGGAAGGGAAGGGAAGGGAAGGGAAGGGAAGGGAAGGGAATCCTCCTGTGCAGATGAAGCAACAAATGTACACACAGGCACTGAACATCAGAAACAGTTCAAGTGGCAAACACAGGATGTAGGTGGAGAAATCACTTCAGCAGTTAAACAGATTTCTGCAGAAATAACTGGTTTGAGTATAGAAAGTGACTGTATATTGGGAGAGCTATCAAGGTTTAAGTATAGGTATTGATCAATGTCCAAGAATAATCTGGTTACATGTCTAAAGAGGGGAATGTTTCTGTGGTGTTTTACTACTGTATCCTATTAATTTTTGTTTCTGCATTTTAATTTTGTATTTAGAGAAGGCCTGTTGTTTGCAAGATCACTAAAGCAGGGAAGAAAATATTACTTTTTTCCAGTAACATTTTATTTTATGTATTCATCAGAATACTACAATACAAGCTTCTCTGTTTCTGGAAGGATATCCCGCCTTCCCAGTTCCTAATCCTTGCTGAGCAAATTGCAGTAAAATTTCACCAATAAAAAATGAATATTAGAGATTACACTAACATGCAGGAGTTCCCCTAGAAGTATTAGCTAAGGGTATCCTTTCTATCCACAAAAAAACTATACTGTATGGAGCTGTTCTTCCTAGAAGAGTTGTGGTTAACAGGGAAAGCTTCAGAGAAGCTCACCTTTCCATCTGAACTGAAGACACTACCAGGATAACACATCTGGGAATAGGGAAACAAGGATAAAAGGAAGGTAAGAGAAAGAATAGAAGATGACCACTAAGAATATGGAAATTAGGGCAGAGTAACATGGAAAGGAGGAGGCACAGAAATTCCAACTCTTACTTCATTGTGGACAATGTGCAAAAATAAACCAAGCTCCTCACATTGAGTTAAGAAGAGAGGTAGAAAAGATCTCAGGCTTCAATGCAGAGAGGGAAATGAGACTATACTGCTCCCTGTAAGTGCCGTAGGGTAATAACCAAATGATGCCCACCACAGGAAACAACAACATGCAAAATCTACATAGAGACACAGGTGCTTTGAGACTGAAGGACTGGGCATATTACAACAGCCCCAGATAAGTATCTAACCTTGTAGACAACTGGTTGAACTGCAAATCTTCCTGAGGTACAGATTCGTTAATATAACCAGTAATGGGATTTTGTGGCAGAAAACTGACCCAAAGAACAAGTGTAAATGTTAACAATTTGATAGTCAGTTCCATGGTAGACCAAGCTAATACTTAAGTTACCTATAGCCTTTGAAAAAGTATGATTATTTTTACATCAAAGTAGCACTAAGTAGAATTAAGTTTGTCATTTCCAGGGAGTCTCTGGTACCTGGTTTCTCTGGTTCCCATGTTGACAGTTGACTGATTAGAAATGTTCTCAGTATGCTGCATTTAGGCTTGATTTACTGATGATCAAAATACATCCTTTTAAAAACTTATATTTTCTTTTACCAGGATTAAAAGTGTTTCAAAATGTTGCTCTATTATAGTATTTATAACTCTACAATGGGATTACAGTTTTGAAGTAACTGTAACTGTTAGAAAAACCTTCTATGATAAGGAGTAAATAAGGAAAACTGATAAGGAAAAGCCCCTGGGTAAGATTAAACTGGATTTAATTTATGAATATTTTAATCTTAGTAGCTGTCACTGGGTGGGCTGTTAATTGTTTTCCCATCATAGTTAAGTTTACTCATCAATATAGTGTCCCTAGGTCCTTTAAAAATTAGTTGCTTTTCGCAAGTACTATAATCCAAATCTTAATGCTGGAAAAGTTTGGATTCTTGCCAGATATTAATTTCTTCAAAGACCCTTAAAGCTGTTAACCTCTTTTTTTGCCAGCAGCAGTAACTGAGAATTAAAGCTGAAGCTAAATTCTTCTGTTTTTTCATGACTGTTGACCAGGTTGTGTAACTGCTTTGGTCTGCCGATAAACTGTGTATGAAGATTCTCATGTTTCCACTTGGGATTTGGGTGAAACTGAAGAATCATATAATCTGCATGGTAAACCTGAGCAAGAAGCCTTACAGAAGAGAAGCATGGGTGGTAAGGAAAAATTAGGCTGACCTGGAATAATGTAATTGAAAGCTGAAATATTAGTATTCTGTGAGCCAGGAAATGTGGGTGATGGAATTTATGGAGCCACAACTACCAAAAGGCAATACAGTGAGCATAACTGTTAAGCAAAATAAACTTTTCTCTAAGCTTTTCAGATTCTCATATTATTTTGATTATGAATATTCTCTGATTTATATTATTAATGAATATTATTTGAAGTGTCTGCTATTTTTTATTTTAATTGGGGTTTAAAAAAATAAGTGTATTAGTAAAATTACAGTTAGGAATCTGCATTATGCATAACTTGTATGTGTCTCACAACACATAGAAGGAGATCGTGGATTGGTAAAATATGATATAAAGGCTTTACCAGCACATATGCAATATTTGTTATATAAGCTATGCATGGAAAAGCCATAAAAGTATGAAATATTTCCGAAGTATCCAGTGCAGAAATACAATCCCTATGCTGCACCCTCAATTCTTCTACCGCACTCTCAATTGGTCTTTGTAGAAAATTATTTGCCAGAAATTTTACAGAAGTTAAAGTCTTTATGGATGACTGGAAACAACTACATTGAAAACTGGAACAAGGAATAAATGATGAAGAAGAGATGGGAACAGCACAGACTGAAAGGACAGGACAGAAGGGATCTCAGCTTGGGATATAGGCAAAAAAATGTGTATACATTTCTCTCTACTGCCTGGGGCATGAGCCAAGGTTGCTGATTCTCACTACGCTTCTGCTGTCAGCAAATATGTATAAAACATACCAGCAGCATTCCCCACCTCCTCCTGGTGTCAGTCCATGAAGAGCACTATGCCTTCTACTGCTGTTTGCTACCACAGTAGTTCAGGTGACCTATATAGCGGATATCAAAAGTTCCCATGGTGGCTGGTAGCCTGACAGAGAGCCAGTAGGATTCCACATTATGGAATTTCTGCTTCTTTTTCAGCTTGCTCTTTTTAAAAGCAAGGAAATTATACCCCCAAACCTCACACACAGAAATGTAACAGATGCAAACTAACTACTTCGCAGTGTAAAAGTTCCAAAATCAAAATCACTTATGTAGCTTTGGTTTAGCTGTTTTGTGCATATGAATTATCATTTACATGATCACATTGTCTTCCATCTTACTCAGAGAACAAGAGCATAATTGAGAGCTGTGCCATCCATAGGACTCCAACTTCCCTGCTTTCGAATATATGTGAGAACTGTGAAAATGCTTTATCTCTCTCTCTGTACCAACTTCAGCAGCATGGCTAAGAGGTAAAGGACAATAAAAAAAACCCCAAAACAAACAACATGTGATGGAGGTAGGGGATGGGCTGATTAGACAAGGAGTTTGTGACAGGGAGCAATGTAAAAAAAAATGATGCAGGAAAACAGGACAGAGTGAACAGACCAAGTAGAAACTGGGACTGATCAGAGTTTTGGGGGAGGAGAAAGAATAGTCCCATTGCTGTTCTGGATCACTGGACTCTATCCTGCTTTTTCTGTAGAGTTCATCCCTTTTCACAAATGTCCAATCACTCATTGTGTAGAACTGCTGAATGCCCACAGCTCCAAGCAAATTCAGTGGGTACATACAACATACACAGTTCTCTACAATGTAAATAACTCTAACAAACTGAGTCCTAGAAGTCTCAAACTGAGCAATCAAAATTATATGATGAAGTTTTCTGGATTTAAAATGGGGATGATACCAATCCTGACTTACTTTAGTGTAGATGAAAATAAATTAGTTATTTATAACCAAGATAAATTCATTAGGAAGCACTCTGATGCAACGGTAGTGACAAATATGCAAGTGAATTAGTAGTTACATCCTGAGAGTACATTTTGAGACAAGTACAGTGAATAGCAGACAGGGCCACACATGGGATAATGAGGAAAACAGAAGAAATTCATTAGTTGCTTATGCAGTGATTACTGTCTGCCCTGTGCAATGAATTATTTTCCTATCCTATGGAAAAATATATGATCAGAAAATGAAGGATTGCCTTGTAATGAAAATGCAAAAGAGAACTGAGTTAAGTTAGCCTGCTTAAAATTCTGGCATTTTCTAACTTTTGAATTCACTTAACAGAGTTTTTATGTGTTCAATATTATGATAACTGCTAAATAAATAAATTATACTAAAATCTAAGTAAATAATAGTTGCTAAACATAAAAATATAACTTTAGATACTACTTAATCTTGTTTCCTTTCCTTAGGCAAAACTTGAAATAGGCAGAGAGAATGGCATGAGACAGGAATGGAGTTTCAAGTTTAAGTGATTTTTTTTTTCTTTCTGGTCTCTATTGGGCAGGATTGACTGCAGATGCTTGAGAAATGCAGAGGAGGTGGGGTAATTCAGGAATACTTTCCTATCACAAGTGAAAATTTTATAAACCATTAGAGCAGCAAAGTATTTGCTTAAAGTATTATTCACGCTGCCCCGAGAGTCTTGTCTGTGTTTTGTTTATGTAATTACACTTCCTCAAACATCTACCACTTGTCCCATCCCAACCCCAAATCCAGTTCCAAATCTGAGTTTCTCTGGGGTTATGCGCCCATGTCTTACTCTGCTTATACTTTCATGTTTTCCCTCATCTCATTTACATCCCTTCTCCTTGCATATCACACAGCCGTCTAGTAGCAGATACCAGCATGATCTAATTTTGATTAGTTGGGAAATAAATTGTAAATTTTGTACCTATTGTTTGCATTTAGTGACTAGATTAACTAAGACTAGAGAGCAATCTTACCTCAGCAGCTTTCTCATGCTTGCTTTCTTATCCTTCTCATTCTTTACATCAAGGTTTGTTTTTTTCATCAAGGTATGTACTGAACTCGAAATGCTACTTAAGGCACTCATGTATGCTAAAGACAGAATACTGCTTAGCATGGCAGCATAAGCTAACAATTCATACTTTCCCT
>NW_010339354.1:70589-105297 GCF_000700745.2 Antrostomus carolinensis
CCGTGTTAACCATACTACCAGCTCAGGAGTACCACTGCCTCATAGCACTAACAAATGCTGTAGTACCCTCTCATACAGAGTTGCAGTTGAGCATTTGGTGCAGGAAGATAGATCAAAGCTAAGTCTCACAATTCCCTAACTTTCATTACTCACACTTGTCACTCCAAAGAACTGAAAGGAATTGTAAAGAATGCATTTCAAGTAGGGGAATAACTAAGTAAATACTAAAATCATAGTCAAATGAGAAAATGCATTAAGCTCAAAACAGTGATACAAACCTGGGGAAAATTATGCAAGCATTAGGGGTAAACAAATTGTTTTGTTTTCCCTCCGATCTGTGTTTGAGAAACTACAGCACTTTACTGGTTGTGTAATCAGAAGTATTTCATCAGTCTAATCACATGAGAATTTTTGGTTCTAACTAGTAAGCTCAAACGTTCAGAAGAAAATTGAATAGGAATTGAAACATTTAGATGAAATTCCAGAAGTTCTGACTTTTTTCCATCCCTATCACCTAATGAATACACAAAAGGAGATACTACATCAACAGACTTATGTATAGAGCCAGCCTGTATGGAATTTCTAGAGACTTCAACACATGTTCCAAGCAGGATCAGCCCCTCCTGCAGCAGCTCTCCAGACAGCCTTTCTAATTTCTGATACAATTATACACAATTTGCCATCAAATAAATATTTGTAAAGAAAATATTTGTTCTTTATATCTTACTTGAGTTCCTGTGAGCTTGTGGCCAGCATACTTCGAATGCTTTTGTCAGCCAAGGGACAGCCAGATAAACTGTAAGACATGGCAGGACATAGAAGTAAGTTAATCTTCTTATTAACTGAGCACTCCCAAACAAACACAACATAAAAAATAAAAAGTAAAAGTTTGTAATGCAGAAAAGCGATGGGGCAAGTGCTGTAATATTGAATTTTGTAATATAGTTAACCCTCTGAATATATTTAGGTATCAACATTACTTCCAAAATTACATACTGTAAATGTTCTTTTTTGTTTGTTTGTTTCTCTATGAACTAGTAAAATGTAACAAGAAATATTTGAGATTCCTGGGTTAACTACTTAAATGCTTAAGAATACTTTGGAAATTTTAGTAATCTATTTAAAAATAAAAGACGTTTATACAACACACAAATTAGCATGCTTTTAAGATCAACATATATTACTCAAAGGGTTAACACAGTTCAACGTTTTACTTTGACAGCATTGTTGAGGTAAGCTGAAAACAATAAATTGAAAAGACAGAATCCACCATGAAAAAAATGAAGTCACACCTTCTATGTGAGGCGTAATTACCAGTCACATGACCACTCCCATCACACCCTGGTGTTGGACATCTGCCACCAAACAAAAACAAAAACAGCCAAAATAGTAAGTATGTTTAAAAAAAACTTTTAAAAGTTTCATTGTTTCCAGTTTAGCTGCAATGACTGCAAGGGGTTTTAAGCATCCTAATCGAAAAGCTGCAAAATGAACAGGTTTAAATGAAAATGGCGTCTCAATACAATATAGCATCATTAAGAACAAGCAAATACACGTTAGCTTATCACTTTACTTAACTGGCAGTTTGAAACATTTATATGCTGCAAATGTTGCATGCTCATACCGCAAGGCGTATATGTACTCGTTTGTTTAAAAAAAGACAAAGAGAGAAAAGGTTAAAAGGAGAAAAATAATTTCACCTCACATTATGCTTACGTTATTAAATCCTTTTTGCTCTCTTTGCATTGAGGGTATTTGGGTTTAGGACTTGGGATTGTAACTTCACCAGGATACCTTCTTTCTTCAAGCGCCTCTTGGAAAGGATCCAAATCTTCTGGCTACAGGCAAATATATAAGCATTAGTTTCAGCTAGGTGAGGTTACAGTTTACACAAAATGATGCAAAGTAGAGTCATCAGATGCTATCTCCTTTGTAATCCGATTCTGATAGAGAAAAATAATGACATTATTTTATATTTCTTCACTTATTAAACCTTAAAATAATACTTGTATATTTCGATGAAGACTTCACAATATGTGGAATATATAGTTTATCTAATCAGGAAAGAAAAAAAAAGGGCAAAACACAGCTTTTCCTGCACCTGTCATGTTATTTTGTTTTAAAGGAATACGTATTTTTTTTCTAAAATCACCACAAAATAAAGGCAAAGGAAGAAAGCTGACTAAATACAGTATCTTACACATCACAAAGCCGTCTTAAATAACACTTTAACTGTTGAGAGCATCTCAAAGATGAAACAGGAGCAATCTCAACAGCTCCATACAGAATGTCAATGTGGGGCAAACCTCAATGGATCTGTCTGGCAAAAAAGAATTATATAATTTGTAATTAACATTACTGATACACTCAGAAATTCAACATTATCTGTTTCAGGAATTAAGTCGCTGTATGCATTGATTTAGCGATTCCTGCAGATGGTGCTATAAACACCACAGTAAAAACAGAGAGTTCTGCTTACTCTGAAAAAAACACGCTATACTGTCTGTTTTACCTCACATTTCCTTCACAGTGACAGATTTCCTCCCAATTTCAGTGAAATTAATAGTAAAATGGTAATTAACAACAGAGCTAGAATGCATTCAGTGTATCTAGTGAAAAATGTCACTTTGTTATAAGTTTCAAAGTTACTCAAAATAGTTGTACGTTTTAATTAAAATTGGCAAGAAATGTGCTACACACAAATGATTAGTCTAATTTTCTGTTATAAACCAAGAAAAATCAGAACAATCTCTAGAAGTCTCCAAACAGCTAAATTGCATTGAGTGCAGCATTGTACACAGCACAGTGGTAAGGGCTGAAACCTCATGAACAAAAACAGTGGCACTGAACCTTGTCAGCAGTCTTCTTCAGTGTCCTGGCTATTCTAAGCTTTGAAAAATAAAACAAATTCTCTGACATATTTTCTCGATTTGCCTCTTCTGTTTAAAGGGTTTTGCTGTTGCCTTGGTATTATGAATTGAAAAGTAACACTGATTTCTAATATATCTTCTTTGTATTCTTGAAAGAAAATTTCATTAATACAGGCCCTTTCACACACAGAGCTATCAGGAGCGTGTAAGTAATGTAGAAGATTAGCTGCAATAGTTGAAAGCTTACATTATACTCTGCTGCTTTTGTTTAAATTGATTTCTAAGTAATACATGCTTTCAAATACTCAGCACTTCATTTATGGTTTTCAAATTCAGGAGAATATCTTGTCTTGAGAGCTGATTATCCCAGTATCGCACAGTTATGTCAACTTGCTTACACAGAGTAATGTAATCTGGATAGAGGAAAACATCTTTACTGCAGAAAATATTTGTTAACAAGATGAAGCTCTTCGAAAACATGATTCACATTCATGGTTCAAATGTTGTCTTATGGAACTTAGTCACAGATCAGATGTGTGCCAGCATGTTGTAATCCTAAAGATTAACCAGAAGAACGTCCTTTTTGTAGTAAACCACCATTTTTATCACATATTAATTTTGTTTCAAAAAACAAATTTCAGAAATTTAATGAATTACCAAAATTAGATTGCAACAAGAACTAATAGATGAAAAAGACATACATTAATCTCTTTGGAATCATCTTCATCTATCCTACTGGGCTTCATTTTAGTGTAGTCCACTGGCAAGTCCCAGCAGTCACCCTCGTTCAGTTGGTAACACCGGTTATTCATCACAGCCTGCCGTTGCGGGGACATTGGCTCCAGTGGTGTCAAAATGGTACAGCAACCGTCTCGCTGCCTCTGCTTGTTCATGCTTAGATCCAACGTCCCATTTTCATCGACTTCCATATCAGGATTCTGTCAAAACAAGAAAAATATTGTTAATTCAGCTTCACACTAGCAAACTGTTACCTCTCTGTGTTCTTCAATCTGATTGCCTAGCAGAGTGATAAAATGCTTTTCCATTCCTGTATAGATTGTAAGCATTGAGCCCCCTCCCACACATAGCATGATGCTGTTACACAACATTAATGCTGTTAAAGTAGATTTCTTCCTGAATGGCTCATCTGATATTTGAGGGTAGAGGGGAGAGTCTTCATTACCCTCCTGCCAACTAGCACACAGGTGCAAAATTTGGAATGAAAGGGAGAAATCTCTAAAGGTATATTTTGTTGTATATATGCTCTTGATTTACTCTGCATCAGGTCAGTATCTATGAGGTAACATCTGCATAATTCTTGTTTCCAGTCCTGACACCTGTCTGGATGATTAGAATAACAAAAATCAGCTAGCTGCAAATAATCTTTCTTTCTTTGTTTATTTAACATTAACAGTAAATACTTTAATAGATAATATCAGAAAATTAAATAGGGAGGTAGGGTACCAAAACAAGTCCTTTTGAACACCATTTTGCCAATGAGGAAATATATTCAAATTTCACAGTTCCTTCCTTCCAGATGTAAATGTATTAACATATCATATATCTATCTTTATAATCAATAAATTCAGGTAGCGGAATAGTTGCAACAATAGTTGTACCAATTTCTGCAGTGGCTGAGGTACTGTGAAAAGTAGGGTGAATATGGGCTCTTACATTTTCTTTTATAGAAACAAAAAAGGGTTGTCTATTTTATTAGGTGAGGACAAATAAGATTTCTTAAAATGAAGACAAATTTTTAAACAAACTAAGGACAGATAAAATAAAAATGCCCACAGAGAATCCCTCATCCTTTCAAAAATGAAAGGATGCATAAGAAATTTGGTTTCAAAAGTAATGTGAATAGGACTGACTCTTCATATATCTGATGACTTTCTCTCCTCTGGAGTAGCAACAGAGCTGCAGAAAAGTACTGTGAATGCAATTCTCTTTCTGAATTACTGCCTTTTGTCAGAGCATATAAATAATTGCTGCTATCTTGCTAATTTAATTTAGAAAATACTTGTTTATCTTCTCAGATTAATTCCTTCAGTCTCAATATAGGGTGACACACTACGAAAGAGGCCCCTTCTGGTTTTGATACAGAAGACTTTTAGCATTTTATTCCAACTCCCATCATATTGATATAGAGAACAACTGCATTTATTTACATGCCAGAAACACATTTCTCTCTTGAACAATATTAAATAAATTAATATAAAAAGCAGTATTTGAAAACAAAGTCACCAGTCATTTTGGCTTAAATCAAGATTATTACAAGTACCTACTGCTACAGGTTTAGTTTGTTATGAATGATCAAGGGGCTTTACACAATGAGGGGAAAAAAACCTTTGTCTATATGTAGAAGAGCAGAACATGTCTGCCAGCTCAAAAGCTCTTCTATAAGCACAATAAAAATGTTTCCTCTGCACTGCATCTGTCTGCTTAGCCATCTAGTGGTCTCCTATAGGTAGCACCATACTGTTTGCTGGTGCATGTTAAATACTCATTTCTTAACAGCTATCAGAGTTTAAATTTAATGTTTATAATTAAAAAAATAATATTCTTAAAAACCGCTAATAGTTCACTGTTTTTCTTAATACATAAAGCTTAACCACAAAAGCTTTTATTTGTATCTGTACAGTCATTTAATAATACACTGAGGCTCTATAAAAATATAAAACATTAGTGACCCTGCACTACTGTTACGTACATTTAAAGTCTCCTGTACTGGAGGATTTGTTCATTTCAACTGTATTATGCAATGACTTTAGAACTGTGATATCACAGACGGGCAATAAATTATAACATAGAAGTAGCATAGATTTCTTTGTGCTAGATCTCACAACCTTAGGTCCCATTTGTGACTTTTAAATGAAAATACATTGTTAAATCTTAATCCTTTCACAAAATGTATGAAACATTGTTTAGCAAAAAAAAAAAATCAGTACTTAATACCACTCGAAAAACCCAAACATTTTTTACAATTATAGATCTCACTATTAAGAGACAAATTAAAAAAAGAGGGACTACATGCTATCAGTATCATCAGCTTATAAACCAGCTGGGATTTCTGGAGATACTTGTGAGAAACTTTCATCTTTCTTTTTTTTTTTTTTTTTTTTTCCCCCTCCCTGCTTTAGCAGAGCCACTGGATTATGCTAATTTTGAGGAAAAGGAAAATAAAAAAAAAAACCCAAAACAAACCAAGATGTACTGAAGCCATTCTATCTATCAGGGCCACAGAGCAGTAAAGAGAAATCTTCATCAACAAACAGAATTACTAATTTTTACCCTCGAACAGAGATCCTGAGGCTTAGTGGAGAGGTTCTGAGGCATCTCCCTGCAGCGAGTGGAGAGATTCAGAATAGCAGTAGCAGCCATGTGCGCTGCCTCCATGTCATGAGTATAGTCAAAGCTGCTCTTGCTGCAGGTACTGCTGGCACTGCTGCCTCCACCACAACTCATATTGCTGCTGCTGCTAGGGGCATAACTGCTTGTTGTGCTGCTGGTTGGACTTGAATTCTTACAGTAGCGTTTAGCTGTGGGAAGAAATATGACAAGGATGACTCAAAAGAACGAGTATTCTGCATAAGTGAAGAGAAAAACAAACTGCTGGAGGTGAAATTTATAATGAGCAACAGTAATCGATGCCAAAAAGAAAAAGCCCACAATAAGAATGATGGCTGTATTTCTTGATTTCTGTCTGTGACTTTTAAATGCTACATATGTGAGTTTGTATGAAATACCCTCCTGCAAAAATCTGCATGACGTGATCATGAATAATTCTGACAAACAGGCTGGATTTAGTAAACAATAAAAACACAAAACCACTGCTTTTACCCCACATATATAGTCAGACAGAAGGCAGGATCTGCTCAGCTCCTTCATTTTTATTAATGAGGGGCAACATAACACTACGAGACTCTTTCCTATTTACATGAGCAAACCGTTAATTTAAGGCCTAGTCTCCCCAGGGCTGCTGGAGATCAAGCCCACTCTAAGGCTGACGGGCTGGGTCTCTGGGCCACAGTGCTATTCGTACATCCTCAAACATGCCATGCTTCCTAAAAGGTTTCTTCTTCCTACATCACAGACAAATATTACAACACCGGCCATCAGAAAGGAGAGGACCGTGATGGAAGAAGGGTGGTGGTCACGTGTGAGTTTTACCACAGCTTGCCCAAAGGCAGAAGCAGCGGCTGTATAAATAGGAACAGATATAGCTGAAATGTCCCCACCTTCAACCAACCCGAGCACCCAGGACTCTTCATAAAAACAATAAGGCTCGAAGACACCCCTTCCTGCTCAGGCTGAGGAGAGTGGTGCTCAGCTGTACTCTGACTGACAGAAGTGGTGAGCGGCCACAGAAGAGCTAAGACACCAACAAAGTTCACCTCCAGCCTACCTAAACACAATGCAGTGCTGTTGCTGCTTTTAAGAAATGCTCCCTGCAGCCAAAGGTATTACAGTAATAATGGAAACCAGCTCTATTAGCCCACTTATTCCTCCAACCCTCTTCCCAAATATTCTGTTTTAGAAGTGTTCGTATAAATGCAAGGAAGTGTCAGCTCATCTCCTAAATCTAACAGTTCATAAAAAAATAAAAGGCAAGGTCAGAGGATACACACATGCATATTACAGCATCTGCTTCCCCTGAAGATGGAAATGTATACTGCAGAGATCATACTATATAGCACAGTATAACAATAACCAACTAGCATGCTGATTAGAGAGCTATACAAAAAAGGTCAGGCCCTAGCTAGAGCTCTTCCATGATGGGTTCCATTTAAATGCCAGACTCTCCAGGTGTATTTGTCTGAGCAGACATCCATATAATAATCTGCTCCCATGAGCACAGCCCATTTGTGAACCACAGGCTGCTTAGGTAGGCAGGCAGGGTTCAAAAGAAGAATCTGAAAGCAAAATATCTCTGCTAGAGCTTATGTCATCCTTCTTTCTCTAAAAAACTGAAAAAAATGCCGTTATTTTTACTGTAAAGGAAATAGTGTTACACTGAATTCATAACAGATGGAGTTTTCCCAGGAAAGCCACATAATGCACAGGGTGTGATTTTTTTTAAAGTGAAGTGAATGCTAAACATTCATCACATTTCTTTGTTTTGAATACATTAGAGTAGAACTACTCTAGCAGGGTATCCACTAATAATAAACCTGTGAACTATTTCTCAAGAGTTTAATTATTAATATAGTAGTCAGTGGTAGTCATTAAAAATTCAGCATTTATCCATTGTTACTTTGTAAGGGTATCTAAGACACACAAGAATTTTCCTACACTTAAGGAAGGAAATAATCAAATAAATCAGTTTCTACTGTGTTAACACAGCAAGCT
Organism: Antrostomus carolinensis; assembly: GCF_000700745.2. Lineage (NCBI taxonomy): Eukaryota > Metazoa > Chordata > Aves > Caprimulgiformes > Caprimulgidae > Antrostomus > Antrostomus carolinensis. The sequence continues at coordinate 78,809 of NW_010339354.1, forward strand.
CCCTGTACCACTGAACCTGTCAAATTAGAAATATCTTTCAAAATTCATATGAAGAAATCTGACTTCTGTCACTTGCAAAAAATTTTAGTCTTGTTATAGTAGGTCACATTTAGACAAACATAAGAGACATACTACATCAGAAATCATATATATGAGAATGTGTGCTAAAGAAAAAAAAAAAAGAGGCAGCTTTATACATAGGACTAACCATCAGAAACTTATGCAAGCTCTGATATGGACTCCTCTGTGGCCTTGGTCAAACTATATTATGCCTCAAATTCATTTTCCCTATAAATATAAAGTTGCTTCTAAAATTTAGTTGTGTTGCGATTCACTCGCAAAACACTTTGAAGATGTAAAGTGCTATAAACATGCTATGCAATTATTAGCTTTTAGATTACAAATAATTTAAGCAAAACTCACTCAGAGAGAAATGGCTATGGTTATTTGAGCTTTACTGTAGCTGTACATTTTAAGATGATTCACATAACCCAGACTGTTCATTTCACATTAACTTTCCAGGAGAAACAAAGATCACCAATTTATAATAAACTGAATCAAGTAGATCTCTAACGAAGGTAAAGATACATTGTTTCAAGGAGATAATTCTGCTTGCTATGTTGCCCAACTCTGAAGCATCAGGTTTTGGTAACTCTGTAGTCCCCCTTACACTTTGTGATCTGGAGCGAAGTCAAATGTGGAGAACACCTTTCCCATTAAATAACAGACACAGGTCTAACCAGCTGCATACCCATACCGGTCTCCCATCAGACGTGCCTGGGGGCTTGTTACTAAGAACTACTCTAAGTCTACAGGCTCCTCTTGCTAATTAATAATGGAGGAATGGGAGAGATCCCAACAATATAAAGGACCAAACTAAGATATTTGGAGCAGAATTAAATCTTGACCAGGCACCCTCATCCCCAGTACTGTCTAAGCACTGAATATGGTATGTAAATTAATTACAGTTTCAACACTTTTCTGACTTGCACAAAAAGAGATTCATCTCACCTGACTTCAGATATCTATCTAGTCATTACAGGCTTCCTCTACAGGCAGTGGAAAAAAATAGGAACTTTCAGGCAATAATTCACCTGACCAGTTTTAAATACGTACTTCAGGAGGAGATTAAGTGCATCAGAAAAGTGTCTATCTATCTCCTTGGATCTGAAAGGGGTGACAAGCTCAGATGTAGGTGTTGCCATTATAAAAGTCTAGATATGGTCAGATGAATCCCACTCCTAACATTTTCTCAGTGTTTTGACGGAAGGACCCAGTCCTACTGGTGGGATGAAAGGAGCTCTTGCCATCACCTGAGCAACTGGAAGGGTCACTGACTCCTCTGCCTGCTGTGTCCAGCTGTTCTATCTCTGCTGCTGTATACCATCCAATACACTATGAAACTGGTTTCAAAGGAAAAACAAGCCCACAAACACAAGATTTCTCAAGGATTATCAGAGCATTCTACCTCACAATGCAAAGTATCCATTTTCTGTTTGACTTTTTACTAAAGCTTACTGGAAAAATAAAAATAAAAATATCAAGAAAACAATCCAAAGGAGTTATTTATGTTTATACCACTCACAGCCATACACTTATTGAACATATAATCCCTTTCTCTGATGATGAAAATGCAGTGCTAGTTTATAATTAAAAAAGGATTGAGACATTAAGTTGTTGATTTTTCAGATCCTTAGCCTATTTGACTCATTTTATATAAAAAAAACCTAAAGTGCTGTTTACTTGCAAGTTCCCCAAAAACCTTAGGCTTACTTTCAGGCTTTTCAGGATGACTTTTCAGAGCTAACTCTGCTTTTATACTAATGTGTTTGCTGACATACATAATACGTGCGCACTCTGTACCTCCATAATGGCTTTAGTAGCAATAGTTAATAATTTTCTTTACACACAAATATGAAATCACCTAGAAATACTGCAAAGTTTCTTAAGTAAAAGTGCCTCTCTTAAGTGAAGAGCCTCTTCCTGACATCTCTTTCATATTCAGTTATTTACAATAACTGACAGCAAAATCCCATTGAAAGTCAGTGCCAAAACTTTGACTTTTAGCATACTCAGGTTTTCACTTCATCGTATGAATTTAGCTGATTTTCCTGAGGAACTTCAAAACTCTTTGCCAATTTAAGCCAAATATGATGAATTGTTTATGGAATATCAGAGACATGTGACTCCTAAAGGTTTAATCAAAATTACTGAGAGGGTACAAAGAAAAATTCAAATTAGGTCCAATCTCTGGGACCATGTTTGTATGTCTGACTGGCCAAAGAGCATGCACAGCACTTGGAACCAGGTACAGCGTGTTCTGCCTCCTGCAGAGCCAGGGCTATGGAACAAATCCATAGGGAAGTAGCCTTTGTTTGGTAAACAACCTGCTCCAGCTACAATAGGCTTCAGCTGTTCTAAGTACACAAGAACCATGTACACTTGCTGTACCAGCATGAATCACATGTATTCAGTGTCCCTCAGTCTTCTCTCGCTCACACTGCTGGGCAGTGAAGCAACTTAGTCCCTGCTGGGCAGTGAAGCAACCTAGTCCCAGTCTTACTTCCAAGTAAAATATCTATTCATAACAAAGGAAGATGAGTGTGCATAAAGACAGTAACCTATATTAACCTAGCCTTTCATTATTTAAGGCCACTGTTAAACTTGGGTTTAACATTGCACGTATTTTCAAGTTGTGATGATTTGGAAAAAAAAGTGAAACTTGTAATTATTTGCTGAAAAGGGGTCTTAAATGAGAAAAATATACATCAGTTGCTAAAGCATCAGTTATTTGATCTGAAAATACATATGTCCACAGGATCCCTAGCAATAATCTGATTCTTGCCTTTCGGCAAGAGTAGATAGAGCATATACTCAACAGTTAACATCTCATTCACCTTATATTAATGTACGCTCATACTCATTAGCTTACTAACCACAGTTAGTAATTTACTTTTAATAATGTTCAAGCCCTTATCCTGATAAAGGCAAACAAGGTGAGTGTATGAGAAGAAAAAAGGGCATTTTACTCAAAAATATGTTGCCTTTCACAACCCCTCTCCTCTCTGCTATAGTGCAAGAACATGCCTGTTGATTCTATGAGAAAGCAAAATATCCAAAATATCATAAATAAGAAGGCAAGAACTGTAGCAATTTTCCCTTTCTTCACTAACCTACTTTTGAATGTCAGAATCTGTGTTCTGGCAACAGCATAAATTGTTCTATATAGTATGTTTATTTCTGTTTTCCTAAACAAAAGTCTGACACCTGCCTGAAATTTCCTATGGTAGTCAGTGAGTAGTATCAAATATTTTAACCAAAAATAAACTGTTACTATTCAAAAAAAGAAAAAAAAAATAAAGGCACAGTTTGTTTCTTTATATATATACATATACACACATAATTGTATTGCTCTGAAAAATTCCTGTTGTCCTCAAAAGTTATAATCCAAATCCTCATTCTTTATCCTACAGTTCATTTTTCTCCCCTAATAAAAATCCTCTTGCCTGGCAGATCCCATCCATTGTCTTCTCCCGAACTAAAGCCACTTTCAGCCTACTCCTAAACATGTTACTTATGTAAGGTTTTCCAGAGAATTCAACAGGTGTACTCATGAGGACAGAATGAGCAGAAAGGCCTCATTAAGCAAGTAGAAGTGATTTCTGAAGTGCAATGAGGTCCAGGTTTTCTACTTTCATATCCCCACAGAGCAAGTATGTTATCTTTATGAGTTACCTGAACTATCGTACAGGAGCAAGAATCCTAATGTGACCCTTGAGGCCAGATCTCCCAGATAGCAACATAAGGACCAGATCTATTACTTAGTTTTTATTGCAATCTTAACACATCCCAGGAGCTTAATAGCTGTTCTTTTGCCCGCACAACAATCCTGAAGCAAGCACCGTATAAAAAACGCTTTTTAAAAAAGGCCTTTAAAATAACTTACACACGACAGCATTCCTCATAATACTATATGAACATGAAAACATGTCTTATTTGTATGATGTTTACATATACAACAACATGATTAACTGCAAACTTGTCTCTCATGTATAAGAGTGTGCACCTCCTACCATCATATCCTTTGGGGGATATATCTCTGGATTGCACCTTGGGAGCTATGGCTCTCTTGCCATAGGCATGGTTGTCATAACTGTTATATTCAAACGTAGTCTTAGAGTATTTCTCTAGTTCCTTGGCCAAGTTGGAGCGGGGTGTGGTGGTGGGGACATTGTTTCTGTAGCCATACTGAGGGATCTCCAATTGCTTAACAAAGCACATGGGCCTAGAAATTAAAGATATGTAAAGTTTGTTAGATGCAGTTCAGTTTACTGTGTCTGTGCATAATTTATAGTTCAGATTAGAAAATCTTACTTATTTCTTGTACTTAAGAGACAGCAATATAATATTGCATTTGCTTAGTTTGGTTATTTTCAGCAGACAAACAATATATATTTTCTTGAACAAAGCCTAGACAAAATTAATTCTAATACCACTAAATGTATCCTGTAGCTAAAAGTATTTTAAAATTCTCTTTTAAAATACTTCAGGGTTTCCCTTTCCCCGTGTAATTGCATCACATACCAAACATTTTCTCTTTTGGGAGGTGAATTAAAGAGGGGCAGACTGACAGAAGAAGTTTGAACAAATTCCTTTAAATGTCAAAAAGAAAAAATAGCAATGGAAGTTCCATTTAACTAACGGAGTCTCCTCTGAATTTCTTTCAACAGAGTTGTATGCTATTTTCCTGTATGCTTTCCAAAGGAGCTAGTTGTGTTTCATCCCTTAATATACAAATCCATGTTCATCTTGAGAAATACACAGGAGAGTCTCGCAATCTCTGTTGACTTTGAGCTCGCAGGTCCTGCTCACCCTTAAAGGCAGGGTTCTGGCAGGAGCTGTGAATGAATACAGACTACAATTGTATCAGCAAAATTTCTCTTTTGTTTAGAATTAGGGAGGATAGTCAGGATGACTAATCTCATTTGGCCATTGGAGAAACTTGTGAAATCTCAGTGAGAGAATGTTGTAGTGAACTCCTCCACTGTCACGCTGTCTTCTGCACTGGACACAGGACTCATCAGCTCTCAAAGCAGGTAAATGAAGGTCAGATCCTGCAAATCTTACCTATATAAGAAACTGTTATATGACTGGGTCATAGGGAGCAACTGCTACATGGTGCTGCATGTCTACCTACTGCATTTAGCAGGAGGTAAAGATGATGAACACAGCACACCTGAGATGCTTCTCCTGGAATCAAGAATCATATAATCTTTCTTCTTTTTCTTTTTTTTTTTTTTTCTTTACTGCATTTATAACCAGAGGAAATGGAAGGAACATTCATAGGAACATAAATTCAGTCAAGACCAGAAGTATCATCATGCTGGCTGACAAAATGGAATGTGATAAATAGTAAGAAATAGGTTTTGAATATTATGTTTTTCTGAATGAATTAATTTTCATAGGCTTTAGTCAGGATATTTATGTAAAGATCACCCAAGAAATCATATTAGTCATACTATTCCCTTTGATTTATGTATGCTTTTTCCTTTAGACACTTCTTCCTCAAAATACAGTAGGCTCATTTATACTATGGTCTGATATGAATAATATTTTGATTCTTTGTCAAGACAATCTATATTTAGCTAAAAAATGCAATTCAGATCCTGTACATTCAGTGCAAATCCAAACTTTCTGTGGAGGAGATGTCCAATGAACTTAACTTATTTTCAAGTAAGAAATTTAAAATGCAGGTGGGACGGAAACTGGGATGAAGAGAAATATTCAAGATTCAGTCTTAGAACATCTCTGTCTGCCCATCCATTGCCGGCATGCAAGTATTATAAATAGCTCTCAAGTTCTTAATCTTAAATACTTCAATGACTTAAAGGTAAAAGGGAAGCAGGAGACAAGATGAAAGCATTACTTGAGTTGCCTATAAAATCTGAAACACAGGGGAGGCTCACAAGCAAAGTTAAAATTACAGTGCAGCCTCATAGGGAGTTGCCAGCAAACTGGAAGCTGCTTTTGAGCAGTTGCCTTCATTGCATGGCATCTGACCTCCATGGCTTCCCTTTAATCAGCAGTGGTACAAGCCATTGCATTTTTGATCTGTCTTTTTTCATGAAGTGAAAAACTATGATATTCCCTCAAAGGTGTTTTTTATTAATGGGATTTGAAGAACCCTTCTCTAAGAAAACTGTCTGGGATGCTGTATGAAAAACTGTACAACCCGAGTTAGGGGCAGTTAAGATAAAGCCTATCAAAAGCAATCCGAAGAAAGAAAATGAAGTCAACAGGCATGACAAAAAATCTTCTGCAGATGAGAACCATAATTCTTTGTTCCTAGGTCTATGGAAAGACAGGTTTTTGAAAAGACCATCAAGATTAGATGAAGGTTTAAGATAATATTCAAAGAATGATGTTGATAATACAGCAGACAATTTTTATTCTAAGCAGGCCTATCAGATTTTAAAGCTAGAAGACAGCTAAATACTAAGAAACGTATGGGATAAGTAGGAAGTTCTGGGAACTAAAGCTGCAGCACTTCCTCCACGCTCTTTGAGGCTGCTGGAAGGGACGCACCTATACCAGCCCACAGATACTGCAGTATCCATGGAGAAATTCTGCAGCTCTTGGGGCATCATCAGCATAAGGCTGGTACAATCACGCAGAAGTCTAGTTCCTTTACATGTACCCTTCACACTTCAGCTCCGTAGAAACAATATTTTTTCCACCCACATATCTCAAAAGAGGAGACAATAGCACAAAGCTGGACACAGCTTTGGATAAATGCAGAATCCTATGTGGATGAAGATAAGGGTTATGTCAAATTGGTTCAAAGTCCTTCCCATATGAAAATTCAGGACAATTCTTCTCTCTTTCCATCCTTCCTGGCAGTGAGTGGGGGAACAGAGATAAAGAACTAAGCCTGGCCTTACTTTGGAATCTAAGCTATATCTGGCAGTTTTCCAAGTGTCCTGCCGAAAGGTGTACTACCAGTTTAGTAATGTAAGTAGGGCTTCTGGTTTATTTTAAACTGATATTTACTAGTAAAAGCCTGCTGAAAAAACCAAGACTTACCGGTAAATATTAGTTTATTCCCAAAAGATACCAACTTTTTTCACATTGTTCTTAGACTTTGCACTCCAGCAGTCATCTTTACACCAAACAATGCCTAAGACAAAAATGAGCTTTTCAGCTTTACATGTATTTGCCAAAATAATTACCAACCCTCCCCCATGTAAATTGAGTGGGAAATATAAACTGTGAGAATTGGATCCAGAAGCCCTAATTCTAACTCTATTTTAAAGGAGATATATATGTATATACAATGTATATAAATATAAATTCTCAGATTAGGTGAATGTGTGATGAATTCTGCATAATAATAAGTATTATAGTGATTTCTAATACCTTAAAACCCGATCTGATGCCTGGTTTGATTTTGACACATCACAGTTCTGATGCTTCTCTTGAGCTTTAGCCAGTTTCTCTGCTGCAGCAATAGGACATCCAGAGAGGCTGCAATTACAGAAAGGAAATTTAATTGTCTTGTCCTGTGTAGTTTCACATTATAGCACTGATCCAATTACTCCTTCTCCTCCTTAGCCAGCATCAGGATGAATCTGAAGGAAAAGAGTTTCCAAAAGCTTTTTGGTCATACGTATTTTTTTTAATAGACTTCCTTTCTTCTGCTTTCAAAGTGGTAGATCTTACATCTGCTCTTCTCTGACTGTACATGGGCAGATTATTCATGGATGTCAGCCAGTGAATATATCAGTAGGAGAGGAGAATATAAAGTGGAATCTAGTGTGCAGTTCTGCTTGCAGACTTGTGACCTTTATGCATCTACAAATATTGCCAATGAAATGGCTCCTGAAGATGATTAAATGAAAACATCATATAGGCCAAATCTTACACTGCTTCACACCTCATTCAGCTTCATTAACTCCAATCTTTTTGCAAGGCATATAAATGAGTGCAAAATTTGGCCTTGGGTCTCTAAGTCTGCATCTCAACTATGTTACACTAAGTGTTTGTTCATCAATTTCAGCCACTAAAGTATGTTTTCTAATAGTAGATGATGTAATACGAAAAGAACTTCTGCATTCGAATTGACATTCAATTAAATTAGCAAATGCTGATCTGTTATTGAAGTGACAATAATAAGCCTAATTCTTCTGGAAAAGATCTAGAACAGGGCAAAATAAATATATTGATGCCAGCAGATGGTGCTCTTAGTGAAGCTGTAAAAACCTGTGACCTGACAACGGAGGGGGCCCTTTCCTTGTCATAGTCTATTTCGTGCTTATGTGACCGCAGCTCTCTGTGTACTCCACAGGAAAAGAAATTAAAGTGAAAGGCAAATCAGTGCATTCCCAGATGTTCCCTTCTCTATAGGAAATAAGGGAGGAAAAAAAGAATAAAAAAAAGTGAAGCAGAGCAAAATGCCCCAAAAGCTGCAGAAAGAGGTGAGCACAGACTGCAGACTGCTCTCCCCAGCCCTTCGTCACTGCCCTAGTTCTGCAGAAGGGTGATGGGGCTCTGTGTGGTTTTGGAGTCATGCCAGAGGGCAGCTGCGCTCCACTGACATGCTCTTCTCCAGACACCTCAAATATTCTAGTAGATATTCAACCAGAAATGAATGCTGCTTCAAGCAGCAGTAATTCCCATAAAGCCTTCTCAGAGGTTTTTGCCGCATCTACTGGCAGCATCACTGCAGAGAAGAAAGGGGTACCAGAGCTTACTGCAGATGGGTTGGTACCCACAAGAGTCTTCTGGGAGATGTGCAATTAATATGAGGGGCTCTAGTAACCCAGAGCTTGATAAGACTGAATGTCCGGTACCTGTGTAGTCCCTTAAGCCTTCATGCTTAATTAACAGTAAAAATGGAATTCACTAATAGGAACCTTGCATAGTTCCTTTTACCCTATCACCCACATTTCCTGGATTTTTTAAAATTGTAAAGAAATAAGAAAGATCTTGTTGTTCTGTGGGAAAATGATGACCTGTACTAAAAATTATACACTATAACATTTTCATAATTTTATTACTTGTTTGACAGAATTTAATAGGCAATGGTATCCCTTCTATAAGAATCTATTACTAATCTTCGGAAACTATAGAAAGGTAACTTTTTTTCTTAATCTTCTTTTCTTTGGCTGGAATATTTACATCTAACATTTCTGGCTTCTCATTTTTAAATTTAATGAGACATTTTCATAAGGTTTCTTAAACAGGCAAAATTCTCATTCAGTTTTAGCTGAATAAGGACTTTGGGGTTGAGACTGTGGTCAGTAGGAAAGCTAGCTCTTACAATGTCTGTGTACTTAAAATGATGTTTCTCATATATTAAAAATACATTTTTTAGGAGTAGAGTGGCTTTTTTCATGCATTACAAAATAATCCCTGAAGAGAGTGAAGTGTGAGAACTCTGCCCTAGTCCTGCTGATGTTGGCAGACTCTTCCTTCTCCCTGCAACATACCCATAAGAAGTCATACTATTCATTTTGTATCACGGCTGTTCAACTAATATAAAAAAAAAAAGAAAAAAAAATCCACCCAAAAAGCTAAAGGATGCTTAAAATATCATTTGTGGATCAATTCATCCATACTGAAGCAAATGCACACTCATCCTCCTCAGAAAATACATGAATAAATGTTACTCTTTAAAATGGATAAAGCACATGAAGCACCATCTGTCAATCTTAAGAACAAAACGACACACGCACTCACACCCCCCCCACCAATGGACTGCTAGACGGGTTGACGTTCGGAGGCACTGTTCCCTCTAGATTGGCGTCCAGCGACGGCATCCTTACCTTCGGTGGGAATTCCTGTTGCTATTTACGTGGCCCCGGCCTGTGCAGCCTGGTGTAGGACACTTAAGAACATTTTCATGCATGGCAAGAACTTGACAAGGAGAGTAAGAGAAAACAGCAGAGTATGAAAACAAGAAAAAAAAAATCAAATCCCAGTATATATGAAACCATTTTAAAACAAAGCAGGATTCATTAACAACCAGCATTCCTCAAAAAACACGTGACACACGTAGCCAATAAAGCCCGATGAGGAAAGTAACTATTGTGACCCTATGTTCATTAACACAGGGCAACAGTGAAAGCTATGAAGGTTACAGAACCTATAAACAAATGTATCTCTGGTGCAACAGTGAAGCAGAAGAATTCCAACATCTTCTTCATACAAAAATACCGAGCAAAGATCAGCTCAACAGTGAAGTGCGAGCTAGCAACAGTCCAATACAAAATTACAGACTAGAAAAATTCTTTCAGAAAATGCATGGCTTTATATACACAGTATCAAACTCAAGAGATTAAAATCTGCTCTCTAGTTATACTGGTAGAACACTGAATTATTTGAAACACACCTCAATACAACCCTAAACAGTATTTAATCCTAACTGTAAGACAGTCCAATTGAGGTAGGGGCCAGTTCTGCCCACTTCCACATAGACATATAATTCATATCTATATAACGAGCAGAACTGGTCCTTTAATTTTTACTTGTATACTCTACAGATGTGAAAACTGCAATGGATAGAATTTTTTTTTTTCAAAAGACTAAAAACTGAAAATAAGCACTTAAAAAATTGAGGGATTTTCTTTTTTTTAAAAGAAAATTGTGTAAAAAATAAATAAGCAGTACAAGCTTAAGCAAGTAAACTGATTTACATCTGCACCCATTGCAAGCTGGATGAAAAACTTACTCCCAAGGCTGCTCAGAGCAGTACTCCTCTAAATCATAAAGCTCATGCTATGAAGTGCCAAATTATCAAGAACTTTTTGATAACACAAAAGAGTTTTGTATGATGTGAGACATATCTGAATCCATGTCTCAAAACTGGATGGCAGTACATCACTCTATGGAAAAAGGCCATCCAGCCCTTAAAAAGTTTTGGTTTTCTCATACAAGAACTAGTTTGGAAGCCTATATTTAGTTCTCACTCAAAAAAAAAATAAAAAAAAAAAATCTAATGAAATCATTTAATTCCTTGACTGAGTTAAAACTGAATAAAAGCTGTTCAGAGACTTGAGAATTTAACCATGAATGCTGATTAAAAGATAACAGTCATCATCACCCCATCATCAGTGTACTAAAACGTGTACAGATGCAAAAGCTTCACTCTGAAATTCCTACTATTCAAAAGCTATTCTTGCAACATGCTGCACAAGGCCAACATCACAGGAAAAAAAAAAAAAAAAAAAAAAAAAGATGAGCTCACCTTTTTCATTTTAGTAGGTACAAGAGCATGCAAACAGTTTAAAGCTATATTCTTCTTTGATTTACAAAGTCTTCTAAAGAGCCTTTTATGTACCATTTGTAAAAACAAGAGAACTTTGAGAAACTGCAGAAATATTTGTTTCAGAAAATTACAGAATCTTGCAAAGCAGAGAAATTACTCTACTTGTTCTACTGTATTCAGAGATCAACGAAGCTACAGCAAAGTTTCCTAAAGCACCTCCTTATTACTTTACTTCTGGAAGAAGCCACTCTACCATGAAAGAGGAGACTTTTTATGTCTGCCACTCTTGGTGTGCTAATCTACTTCTGTTTCCCGACCCTTCAGAATCTACTGTCCTTTGGAAACTGGGGACCATTTTAGTCCTGACTGTCTTTATAACGTTTCCTTTAGGCTGTTGCAAATCCGCTGACGTTAGGTCTATGAGTGCTGATGGACAGTGGAGAATTTAGGTCCATAGGCCCTCTGCCTTCAAATGAATGTCTGTGAGCTCATGGGAGAACCTCCTTTGCAAAGAATCCACTGACATGGCAGGAAATTCCACCCATGTGACTGACAGGGGAATATTACTCAAAATCCTGAGTTGTAAAGTAAGTTGTAAGTAAACAGCCAAATTGTTATTTTTTAATAATATAAGTTAAATATAAACTATGTCTAAGACAAAACAACAACAAAGGAATGGGGTTGCAAGATGTTCTAGTACATTTGTTCCTGTACAAGACAACAGGCACAGCTGATGTGACATCAGCACGCAGAAGTAAAAGCAGTGCACATCTTCTGGAAACCTTTTTTCTCTGTTGACTGAATACATCTATTTAAAAATAACATAGCATTTTTAAAATCAAAGAATACAGCTTTAAAAGTTGTTCTTTTAGTGTAAAAGTTAGTATAGAATGGAAATGATGATAAAGGAAAAAGTATAACACAGAACAGTTGACTAAGTTGAGACAAACCATACTGAAAAATGAAATTAATTTTTTAAATAAAAAGTTTTAAAAGCATGCTAGCAAAATCTTTGTAGTTTTATCCCCGGTTTTCATGAAACAATGTGAACTTACTTTCTGGAGGGACCCTATCTTTGTGTGGGCATCCTGACAAACTGCGGTGATGGGGGTAAAGCCCCGTTACATGGCCAGTTCCATCACACCCAGGGGTAGGACATTTGCTCTCTTTCTTTTCTGTTCTTGAGGGATCTATAATTTACAACAAATGTGTCAAGTGAATGATGCTTTTCACATTTCTGTAATAAGGTTCATTTAATCATGTCATTTACTCTTTGGTAAATGTTCTATGAAAACTAGAAGAAAAAAAAATCTTCTACTTCTTAACACAGTTCCGCCACTTTTATCCCGTTATCTTCTTTTCAGACTGCAGGCTCCTACGATCACAGCAATATCCATTCACAGTGATTGGAAAGTGACCTTTTTATAGCAAAGCCATACCAGTGTCAATCAATGTTCTGCTGGCAAGCATCAGCTCAAGGGTGTAAGGTCATTTGGAAATTGTTTAGTTGGAGTTTTCCTTCTTTACATTCCTATTTGCCTGATGTATTAAGGTCTGTAAATGTACTGTCGTAGTAGTTCAATGTTCTGAGAGTAGCAAACACAGCTCTTTAGCATAATGATTCAACGATTCAGCACAAATAAATCCCTTTTCCAAGGCTTACTGGGGAGATGACTCTTGTTTTCTTTAAATTACTTATGAAGTGGTAGAAATTACGTAAATATTCCTTTCTTTCAATAAGTTATGGTGGGGTAAACATCATAATCAGAATTACTGAAAGTATCACTTGCTGAGTAAATCTGGGACATTACAAGCATGCATATATAATGCTTGAATATTCATATGCTTGAAAGGTTAATGATCTTTTAGAATGTTGTTGGATATTCTGTCTGCAAATCAATGAAAAGTCTAAATAGAAATTTTTTCAAGAAAGCAAAGTTTTCTGCCAATAATGTAGTGGCAGTGCTGGTGACATTAATGCTGAGCTAGAACTTTCTCACATACTTCATCAGCTTGTTTCCTTTAACAGAACATCTGTAAAATAACATCCCTACCCTTCCAGCCCAGCACATGATACCCAACCACAGTTGCCAGATTTTGGAGACTATCGATGATTTTCAGATTAGTATTAAAGGAGCAAAATTCAGAATACTGTAACTGCTACCATTTTGGCTCAAGATCAACCAACATCCACTTTCCATTTTTTTTTAGTCCGTCCTCCTTTCAATACCCAATCTGAGCTATCTTCATTTCAGTATTTTATGCTGCTCTTGTCATTACTATGCTTCAGTATTTATGCTTTCAACTCTGGAAAATAAGATTTTGCTACTTCTTTTCCATTAAGTCTTCCTTACATAAATTCCATCCCAGCTTCAACAAATGCAACCCTCAGTAAAATCAGTGTAAATTTCAGTACTTGCAGAACTTCACATACAACCCATTTTTTTCAGCATTAATCACTGCAATTCAGAGTTCACATTCAGTTGTGGACTTATTTTTCCTTTGTTTCTCTCTGGTAGCTTTATATATACTTTTACATTGCAAATTCTTCCAAACACTTTAATTTAGAGAAATTCTCTAGCTCATTGTAATGACTCTCCAGGTCTTAAATCCATTCTTAAATTTTAATATGAGATTTAAACTTTGTCTTCTGCAAATGGAACCCCTGATTATGAAAGTTTTCTTTCACTTAACCTGCATGTTGACTGCATGTTCTTTGTTTCATGCTCTTTAACGATAAATACACATATAAATCTGTCTCCAAAGTGCTATACAGTTATCACAACACTCCTGGAAATACTGTAATCTTATATGTCAGAAAATTGAAAAAAAAACCACATCAAGAAGTTAAACCCAAGGCCACAGAAGGAGCAATGTCAGAGGAGGGATTTGAATTCCTGCCAGATAGGCCTGTGCTGAGACCACTAGAACAGCAAGCCCACAGCTACATACATACACAACTCTAAGCAAGTCTTCATGTCAGGTACTTTGGGATGTATAGAAGTATTAGATAAGTGAATAAGTAATGTAAATGAAATATAAATAATGTAAATATAACAATATTCAAGGACTGCAAAAAATGTAGATGATTAATAGACCATAATGGCTTTTTAGAGACTTTAAGCTAGAGGAACTTTAGCTACTCCATGTTGTCAGAACTCCACCAAAGTCCATGAAGGTATTCTAATTTAGAGCAGCTGAGGATCCAGACACATCCTACAGTGTCAAGCAAAGCCTCCTCTGTATTCAAGTCTATGCTATAACTTTATAGCATGTATCAGATCCTTAAGAGCCTTTATGGTCTAATGAGTCAGAAAAGATGCTGTATACTATTCTTAATGATTTCAAAACTCGCATAAAATCATACTTGCACAATTTCCCATTGCTTTTAATGGAAGATATTTGACTAAACTTTCTACAATTTTATATTAAACACTGGATACTCTTTTGTAAATCGTTTTCTGCTGATTGGGAGAAAAGTTGCACTGTTTTATGTAATTCTGTAACCTTTCCTCACTCCTTGCCACAATGGGAGCATTGCCTGAGTGAAAGTTGTCAGAGGACTCAAAAGGTTTTAAAATTCGTAAATTTCAGAAGGAAGTATGTTTAGATGGCTTTAAATGGCAAGGAAAAATGGTTAGTGGTCCCTTAACAGTTGTTACAGTAACCTCTGAAAGCAGAACTCCCGAAGCCAGGAGGTAGTTCTCGCTGCAAACTTGTGTATCCAAAAAAGTTCCACTTAACCATATCATACATCTTGGTTGCTCTCTCTTCCAGGATTATTTGGAAGACAATGTGTGAGTTAAGAATAAATGATATAGGCAATTGTACTACTTAAAGTGTCCTCTCTCAACAACTACTGGAATATTTTTTTTTTTTTAAGTAAGGAAAGAATATTTTTTTTCTTCTTTTAGTAAAAAAGTGTAGAATGATCCACTCCACAAAGTTTATTGGTTCAAACTATCACAATATTCAGTCCCGGGCTGGGATTTGGACCTATTATCAATTCAGCCTGTAGCTCCTAATAGGTAGGATGGTTCAAAGAAGCTCTAGAATTTACTGCAATAGGAAGTCCGTGATTTTGTTACTGTCAGAAATTATGTAGTCTTTTTTGGAGACAGCAGATATATATGTCCCAGGCATACAGGGCTGGACAACACCAGAGTTAAAAAGCTCTTCATAAATTAGTATTGGTTTGCCATGTTTTCTGTGGTTTTATTAGAGACATATATTCAAAGGGAAATGTACCTAAAACAGGTCATATACGAACATTTAGCACAACATTCACATGGCTATGCAGTAATGCACTAACTAAATAAAGTTGTCTTCTCCAAATACCCAAAGTTACTACAGCACTCACTGGACCATATATCTGTGTTTAAAACAATCAAAATTTCACTAAAATACATTGCAGAAGAGTATCTGACATCAGTCATTTCCATGCTTTTCTGAAAGACTGGGCATCACTTTTCTTTAAGGCTTGTAAAAAAAGATCAAAACCTTTCTTGGACCAAGATGTTGTCTGCCTACCTGACTGTCACAGGCAGATCTTAAGGTGTTACTCTTTCAAAACAGGGATTTATAAAAAGGAGAAAAATGTCTACCATCTCAGTTGTAGAAAGGAAACCAAATGTTTTTGCAACAAATATAAGATGAACCCAGTCCCTGCTTAGCATCTCCCAAGAAATGCCATGTCCTCAACTTCCACTAAAGTCAATGGGAACCAGAGGTGTTCAATGAGTCTCAGGAGGTATTGAACACTTTATACAACATGGCCCTTCATGTACAGATGTAGACACATTGAAGAGGAGTGTGGTAATATAAACACATCATCACCATGATAATCCCATAAATTAAAAGGCATTCTAAAGGTAACCTTTAGTCTGTTGTTTTTTTTTTTTTTTGTCCTTTTTTCTTTTCTTTTGTATTGAATTATTGTCAAGGCAGCACCTTAACTGTTTCCACAATGGAATGAAACCAGTGAAGTGGAATGCACATAAGAAAGAAATTGCTATTGATCTCAGCCCAGGCCACACCATGCCTTGCATAGCAAATGCTTTCCATTACCTTACTATCTTAAGATAATTAATGTGCAGTCAATGCCCCTATCTTATGTTATCGGTCATTCTGATACTGTTCAATTTTTATCAGGCAATTCTACATTTTAGATGGGAGAGGCTTCATCAATAACTGCCTTTTGATGATAATTTTATAAATCATGATGCCACCTATCCAATCCAATCTGTAAAATATGCACTTCATAGCTGATTGACTACCTGCTACATAAAACCCCACTCACCAATATAGTTTGCAATGTAATTATCTTCATTGTTTTTTAATTATTACTATGAAATATATTAAAAACTTGAGAAAAATCTTTGCCTCTTTCAACATGATCTCTTATTTGTATTGTTTCCCTGAAAAGTTATTTTTTTAATTTAGCCAAATGATATTCACTGAAATACTGTACATATTTCTAACACTGCAGAATGAATCCTTATATTTTATAATTGCAGCATGATGCCATTTTACAATCATGCCATACTACTACAATTTAATAAAGTTCCCATTTTGTGGAATTAATACTTCATTTCAGAAATCTATGCAAAACTTAACACGTTAGCTCGCACTTTCTCATGACATAACATACGGTATATAGAAATATTACCTTTACCATAATATGGCTTTTTGACATGGCCGTCACTGGGTTTAGGCTTCCTGTCATCTCCAGAAAGGTGTCTTGGAGACTGTTCCTCAAAAGATCTCATATTATCCCTCCTTCCAGCTTCCACTGCCATTTTTTCTCTCATGGCTTTTGCTCTCTCAGTTTCCAAAGCAATTGCTTTCTCAAGCAGGGTTAAGTTACCTTTTGTCATATCAA
The DNA here is from genome assembly GCF_000700745.2 of Antrostomus carolinensis. Classification (NCBI taxonomy): domain Eukaryota; kingdom Metazoa; phylum Chordata; class Aves; order Caprimulgiformes; family Caprimulgidae; genus Antrostomus; species Antrostomus carolinensis. Next base: position 95,956 of record NW_010339354.1, read on the forward strand.
ACACTTCTTCAGACCTATCTGAAGTAACAGAGGTGGTATCATCGTCTCTTTCATGACAACCATCCTCCTTTGCACAGCTAGAAAAAGTCCTAGATCTGGGGCTCAACTGTTCTTCAAGCCTCATTAGGTTCATCATATCAGAGTAATTCCGGTCTGGAGTTCTTCCTTGGAAGTCATCTTCTTGCCTGACATGCTGGCGAGTGTTCATGTTTTGCTGTTGATTTCTTTCCTGTGGGTTTGTCTCACTGAGTTTCCTAGCCAGATCAAAACACTGGTTCCTTAAGCACTCCAAACTGCTGAGACACACCTCTTCATCACTCTCCTCCACCATTTTTTCCGTAAGTCCATTGTTCACAGGCTTCCCTAGCATTACAAAGTTCATATTCCTATTATCTTGCTGTGAAGTATTGTCTGCATAATTTCTGTCATTAATGTTTTCTGAAAGCACTACACCATGTCCTTGTGCTAATAATTTAAGGGAGTCCACTGTTTCCCTAACAACATCACTGTCTAAATCTAAACTCAGCTCACTTTTCCGACCAATATTTTCATTTTTGTCACTATCATCTTCCAGACTATTAGATGTATTGCTGTTCATTTCTGATTCTGTCCTGGCTCTGTATGCTGCATCCTCTGCAATTTTGCCAAGATTTAACAATGACTTGGCCACCAGTTCATCGTAATTATCATACTCATCATTATTGTTATCGTCTTTTTCTGTGTCTTGCATTATTCGAGTATTGTGACAATTCATTTGATGGTCTTCTGCATAAAAAAACAGAAACAAAGAAAGAAACAAAGAAAGAAAGAAAAAGGAAAAGAAAAGAAAAAAGTGGCTACAATTGGAACTGTTGTTGCAATCGCACGGACAGAAAACAAACCGCATGTCAAATATTGTTAATCATACAGCAATTCTGTAACACTAGGGCCCATGTGAAGTGAATCTCTATAGTCTGTAAGGCTATTTTTGTTTATTTGTTATGCACATGAATTTCTTTCACAGAACCAATAACAAAAAAGCAATCAAAATGCTGATTACTAATACTGCTAAATATTATGGCATATATACTTATGCTTCTCCTTTCACTTCTATATTTGCAGTTTTATGGGGTCTGTTACAATCATATTACTAATATGACATAATTGCCTAGGTTTCCAACTTTTTGCACTCCTGTAAATATGGTAGATGACAAAGGAGTGAGTATTACTGGATTTATTCTCTTACTGATGAACGCCATTCACCAAAAGAGAAAAAATATATACCAAGCAGGAAATCGTCACTTTTTAACACTGTACACACCATTAACACTAGATAATCAATAACTATACATAAAGATCAAAATGGCATTTTCCTTAGTGGATCCATCAGTAGAAATCAAAACCTCTCAGTTTAACTATGCAAACTGTGGAGAAGTAAGAATCTTAAAAGAGCTGTTACACGGAAGGAAGATAGAAGCAATTATATGCACAATATAATTTTAAGTAAATATGCTAGCCCAAATTATGTGGTCATACACATATGTTAGGGCTGTTATCTCCTGTCCTGTGCATTGTAACATAATGGTGCACAGTTCCCACATTTTACTTAGCTTTGTTTTGTTTTGTTTTGTTTTGTTTTGTTTTGTTTTGTTTTGAATAACTGCGGGACAACTTAATAAGATGGAGCCAATGTGAGGCCCTGAGGGTGAGATTCATCTCACCTAATTTTAGACATAAGCAAGGCAGGCATCTATATGCTAATAAGCTATTTGATGTTCCCATCCTTAGTCAGTAAGAGAAGCAGACACTTTAAGGGTGCAGTCCACCTGATCTGGTTAAGATATCTTCTTGAAAATAAAGTTAAAAACTACTGTAAGTGCCTGTTTCTCTTCATGGACAACAAAGGGGCTTGGAGTAGATGCATACCTTAAAGATATCCACATTTAGTCAGATGAATATCATCCAGAGAGCATTTTCTGATATCTCATGTTCACTCAGAAGTTATGCCATTCTTAGACCCATTCTTAAAACGGATATACATTCATCATTACTTACTGATGAGAGTCTCATAAATTATATTTTGATAATCAGCTACTCAAGTAATATATAAATGTTTTGCATCAAAACTGGAAAAGAAAGTTCCTAAATCTGTCATTACATTGACATGTGAGGCCAGTTTTTCAGCTGGTGCAAACTGAAATAAACCAGTAGAGCTAGGACAATTAACACCTGCTCAAGAGCTAGTCCATCAACTTCTGATAGCACCTTTTCAACTCAGATGTATTTTCAACACTGGTACACCCTACATATGTAGGATTTTCTAAAGTGTTACTTTTATGTTTTGGGTTAAACACACCAAAGTGTGAAATTTCAGGTAGTAGGTGGCTTGTACACTAACATTTTGATGATAGGAAAGTAATTTGTATGTCAGTGGACAAGATAATAAATCAGAGTTTTAAACACAAAGCTCAGCAGCACAATAATTAATACTTCAGCCACAAGATAGTATTCCTTCTACACAGTGGTTAGGGATCCTGGGATGATAGTAGGCTGTAGTTAAGCAGCAGAACTGGTAGATGACTAGGCTATGCCTAGGGGAAAAAGGAAGTTTTAATGGCAGAATATTATATAATATATATTACCTACTTGAATACAGTGGGAATATAATTAATAGGGAAGGATGCATGGTGGTATTTTTACATTACAAGATATTCCAAGTTAATAGTGGGTTACCTATTTATCATCAAAGGTGGTTTTACTTTAGTTGCTGTTGTTCTCAAGATAATCATAATTCATATCTACGTTTCAGTCCCTCAAAAATGAAGTATATCAGAGTATCAGATTTTCAGTGTAAAAGTAAGATGTCAATTACACTTCCTACTTGAAAAATTTCCATCTTGAATGACTGCATAGAAGTAAGCAGTTAAGGATTACTGGATAATTAATTTCTGCTATTTGAAAAGCAAATATTTTAATACATTAATGATGATTTTCTAAGTGAAACGTAGAAACAAATCTCACATTAATTTAAATATTAAGGATAAAACTTGATGCCAAGAAGACTGTTCAGTAGAAAAAGCTGCTTTTATGGGGTGCTTCTTGAAACTATGTCTGATGGGCAGTCAGATGTAGCAGAAGGAACATCGAAGTAATTAAAGAAGCAGTGAGCTATTGCTCCAAAATTGCCATTGCCTTCAAGTTTACGATGAGATACCTACAAACACTGGTGAAATTAGTCTGAAATCTAGCTCTCACAGGATACTGAAATAAAGAGTAGGAAAAAACATATTTTCTCAAGCCATCCAGAGAACTGTTCAGGTATGCAGTGACTGTAGGTCAACCTTTGAAATCTGAAAAACTTTTAGAGATTTTTTTTTTTAAAGGGGAGTTGTGTTTAGTTTTACATAAATGAGTCATTTAAATGATCATCAATGTGAGGAATGTTATACTTTGCCTCCACAACAGTGCACAGTCAATGTAGGAATCATGTACTGTATGAGTGAAGACATGTAAATTCCTTTTGGGTAGGTGAAGCTGAGTAAAAGCTTTAACTAAAATAATTTTTATTCTGTTTTTTTGTTTATATCCTTTTCAGTTCTCCTACCCATTCAATCCTAAAAAGAAGAAGAAAAAAAGGTGGAAAACAAAATATTTTACTCAAGTTTCATTCCTCCTCTTTTAAATCTTGGCCTTTTCTTATATCTACTTTCTTTATTAACTATTTTGCTCATGTTTCTTATCCCTATATAGCAGCTAATTTTAACGAAAATATTTATGTATACTATATCATCTCTTCAATGACAGTCTGTTGGATGCTGAGCCTGCTCTAGTGAAGCACCTATGTCAGCTGTTTATTAAACTGAAATTTTAAGTACTGAATTAGTATGTGTATTAGTTAAGGGTCTTCTGGAGAGTATGTTATCCCAGCAGCTCTACATGAACCAATGTGTTTTTTTCTCTGATTTAGTTCTGGAAAATCTAATCTTGCTTTCATTTCACATTTCTACGCATCCTAACATTTAACCTTTAACTTGGTAACTACCTTTACACTGTGCTGTTTAATGGCTACTTGCTAAATGACTGCAAAGCATATAGGACTAAAACACCTACTCCACTGCTTACATAAGTTTTTTAACCACTGAATCTAATTGCAGGTTTTTTCATTTGGCGAAGAGGCTGAGTTTGTCTCAAAAATAAACAAGTTAGCCAGTTTAGGTGAAGAGCGGACAAAGTTACCATATATAATTTTTCTGTTAGCTTTAGGGTTGCATGAACAAGGAATATGCAATACAGTTTTAAAAAGAACATCAGATTATTTTAGACGTCATCCACACAATATTATGACAATTTAGGTATTTTTGATTGCAAAATTTGTTCTTTTTAACTCCCAGCAGATACAATAAATGACAGGAAATTATTGTGAAGAGTATGTGGAATAGCTATAAAGAGCAAGAAGCCTTTAGCCATCTCAACAGAAGTGCACTCTTGTATTGCACTAAAAAAGTGAATAATTCGATTTCTTATTGCACCTTTCATCCAAGGATCTCAAAGCACTTTACAAACATTATTTTTAAAAGCCTCACAACACCCCTGTGAGGTAGGTATTTTTGTAACCCCATTTTACAGATGGGAAATTGAGACACAGAGAAGTTGAGTGACTCTTTCCATGTCATACCAGGAGTCACTGGAGAATAAGGACTACAGCCTCTACGTCCTTGATTGTTTCCTCCCTTTGTTCCTATCACATGCATATTTAAACAATTTTTTTTGGCAAAAGAAATGGCTTGTTTTTAGTGTAGGGACTCATGCAAAACAGCACCTTCTTTTTGAAAAGGAAAATATACACCATTTAGTTTGAGAGATTCTGCAGAGAGAGGCAATGATACTTCAGTAATAGCAGCTATATTCCTACCAAAGGCCAAAGACTTCAGAAAGACGACTTTCCAAATCTGTGGTCCATGTAACAAATTACTCATCTTCTCCCAGGCATGGGAAAACATGATGGTTAAGAAGCTTAACCTATATGTGGTCATATGGGCTTCCTGCCCAGATGGATGGTTTCATTATCCAGGAAGCACTGCCTGTTTTAAAACATTTTACTGCTCTTGCTACTGCCACTTGTCAGTTCCTAAGTGCTCAGCATATGCTACTACTGCAACACCATTTTTTTCCCCTCTAAACTGCAAAATGAGGTGCATGCATACATCTCCACATTACAATCAATGATAGCTGGCCTATGATAAATACGTAGCAAGACAATGTTGGCACAAATGAATCCCAAATCTTAGAAAGTTACAGTATCGTACTGGGAAAGGGTTTGTTTGTACATTGCCTTCTCCTCTGGGAAAATCTTCTGAGTAAAGGAACTGAAGAGGTGGAAAACTTAGTGAGTTCTTAACAACTTATCCACTCCACACTGAAGAAACAGAGCACACATGCCCTCTCTGAGGGCTCTCTGAACACCCCTATTGACATGGGATTTGGATCAGAGCCCAAGTTTTTGAATATCACAGAATCACAGAATGTTAGGGATTGGAAGGGACCTCGAAAGATCATCTAGTCCAATCCCCTGCCAGAGCAGGAACCTAAATGAGATCACATAGAAAGGAGTCCAGGCGTGTTTTGAATGTCTCCAAAGAAGGAGACTGCACAACCTCCCTGGGCAGACTGTTCCAGTGCTCTGTTGCCCTCACTGTAAATAAGTTTCTTCTGAAGTTTAAGTGGAACCTCCTGTGTTCCAGTTTACACTCACTGCCCCTTGTCCTATCATTGGGCATCACTGAGAAGAGCCTGGCTCCATCCTCCTGACATTCCATATGCCTATTTCAGGCATGCACTGAACACTGAAGTTGATCATGTGCAATTCTTTCTTTATCTCTGCAGAAGTTCCTGAAATTCTTTTACACTGTAAGTACTTTAAGTAAAAATCCAAGCAATTTGTTTTTACGGTAGCCAATTCCTTTATGGATCTTACATTACCTAATGAAAGTCAAAAGAAAAAGATAACTGTTCACCTATTTACTTGATGTACTTTGATTATTCCATTATATCTATTGTTTTTTTTCACTTCTCCTCAGCCTGCTACACCTACTACACCTATTTATAATAGTTATAATACTGGGATTTACTGTTTAGACTCTCATACAATAATTATAGTATTCGACTAATAACCAATGCTCAAAGTAAAAGAAAAGAAGAGTAGAAGTCATTAAGCATGGCAAGGAAGGTCTGAGCTAAAGAACACAGCACATCACAGTAGGATTCAGTATTACAATGTAGGAGTAGGACCACAGAGCAAGCCCATACAGATTTTTAAATACTGTACATAATTTGCTGTCTTACTGTGTCTTTTCTTCCTTTTTTTTTTTCCTGTTATATTTTGATCATTTAATTTTCTATGGGTTCCACTTTTTATCTGGTTTTTCTCACTGGGAAATTAAGTACTACTTAAAAAAAAAAAAAAAAATCTTTCCTGTTGTGATTACCAGCATATAAAAGCATTCCCCCCTTTTTTTTTGTTGTTCTTTTTGCTGTTAAAATACATTTTAAATAGAAACAATGAATATTAATAAATTATTTTGGCATGGCAGTATTTATGAGGAATTAGTTTTCTGTACAAATCAATGTACTCTCATCTAAATGCGCAGGTGTTTCTATATAATCAGTGCTCTGAAATATCTTTTTTTCTTTGCTTCTGCCATGCTTATGACCTGTTATTACGACTCTGCCTATGTCAGACCTCCACAAATAGCATCCTAATCTACAAATATTCACATAAAGTATTGTTAGAATATAGATGTTCTTACTTGGGTGATTCCTATTAATGTCATAGAATCAGGCAGGAATTGTTAAAGACAGATAACATCAGATAATTCAGAAGAATAGCGATGCAACATATTTTACAAACAAGGTCATTTGTTATCCATCCATGTTTTTGCACCCTAAGTCCCTATGAGCTACCTGTATCAGTACAGTTTTGGGCAAGGATCTGAAGATACTTGACAGCTCCTCTGGCAAGGTCATGACTATGGTAATTTTGCTTCAAGCAACAGCCTGCAACAGTTTCTTAAAAATTATCTAGGTTCTGACTCAAGCAGATATGCTCTGTTTAAGAATTTGTCTTTTCACCACAAAGTGCTGCTTGCCTTGCTTTGATGTTAGAGCATTTCACATGCCATCTTACATTGCACTGCTGCCATGGAATCATGGAGTAGCTGAGGATGGAAGGGACCTCTGGAGGCTACCTAGTCTAACCCTTGATCAAAAAAAGGGCCATCTTAGAGCAGATTTTCTGGGCTCTGTCCTGTCAGTCCTGTTTTGAATATCTTCCAGGATGGAGATAGCGTAGCATGTCTGGGAAATCTGTTCCAGTGTTTGACCACTCTCCATGGTGAAAAATTCCTTCCTTATTTCTAAATTAAATTTCTTTTGTTACAACTTCTGTCTGTTGTTTCTTGTTCTGTCACTGCACACCTCCATTTTCTCTCTCCCCCCTCCACATAAATAGTTGAAGACAGGAATGAGATCTCCCCTTAGCCTTCTCCTTCTCACAGTGAACAAACCCTTTTTACTCAGTACTTTGTGCATCATGTGCTCCAGCTCTTTAATAATCTTGGTTGTTCATCACTGGACTCCAGTATTTCAATGTTTTCTTGTACTGATGAGCCCCAAACTGGATATAGTGCTGCATATACAATAGTGTAAGTGCTGAATAAAGGGGAATAATCACTTCCCGCAGGCTCCTAGTTCCAGTCTCCAGTCTTTACGTCCTGATAGCCAAACCTTATTTCCAAAAAGTCAAAAGGCAATGAATATGTTGGGGATTTTTTTTTCCCACCACAAAACAGTAGAAAACACTTTTCAGTTACCTACAGGCATCTCTTTAAGAAGATAAGGCTCTGGATGGCATGAAGCTTGCTTGTTTGGTTTGCAGTATCTGCAATATTTAGTATGAAGGCTTATGTTTATATTTGAGAAGGAATTTGCTGAGAATATCTGTGATCAGAAGTGGGTATGCTGGGCTTTCAAGGGCAGTACAATTTAGCCAGTCATCTTTGAGAATCAGGTTCAGGCAGTCCTTAACTGTTTTAACCTGACTTCTGTCTGGGAAGATAATAAGATGGTTTTAGCTGATGACTGGCATTCCTTTCATCCTACTTCTTCTCCCCAGGAAGTCTGTATGAGGGAGGGCAGATATTCTGTCTCATAGCCTTACAATGACTCAGTAGAGTATGGCAGTTTCTTGCTTTCTCTCAGGTTTCCACAGCTCAGTAGGGCAGCAGGCAATGAGGAAGCCAAAGCTATTCTCCAGATACTGAGATACAGCAGGGAGACAGCAGGGGAGCAGAAGACCAGCTGCACCAATGGGAGAACACCCACTCAGACAGCTCTTGATATGGAGCTTCTCATGGGGCTACTCCAAAGGCTGCTTAGGAGACAGTAACCCCTACCTATACCCCTGTCCATGATCATTGCTTTCCAAAGAATGATGCAGCCTGAAGAATACATTTTCAGTTCATAAACTAACATTTTCTTTCTCACATACAAATCTCTGAGAAAGACAGGTTGGAAACTGTTACTATAGGGATACATAATCTCTTTGCACCAGTTTTGTTTCAGTTCAGATCATGCAGATGTCCATACTGAACATGTCTCCATATGAACTAGATATCTAGACTCCATTTATAGGCAATGGACAATACCATGCATCCTGGGATGTGATTTATCTCATCCTAAACTAAGTATCTAAAGCAGATTGGCTAAATTATTCTCTAAAAGTAACTATTTCTCTTGATTGGTAATAAACAAAATGGATGGGATGAATTCTGTCCAAATTGCTTTTACTCAGAACTTTCAAACGGCTCCTTGCTGAAATTCAACAATATCTTCAGTATGACACAGCAAGAAGGAATGCAGGAGTTACCCCAAAAGAGCTATCTTTAGGCTATGGACAGAGACAAAGTTATATAGGGAGAAGTTGGTGTGGATGGGGTAGTACGGATACTTTGGATAGGATAGAAGTTTGCGATTGCATGAGTTATATGGAGTGAATTATATCTTACTGGATGAGTGATCTCCATTACAAGTTTAATTATTTATTTTTAGTTGTGTTTGATTATCAAAGGAAGTCTGTTTGTGCTCTGATAATAATCTGACCTGTCAGAGCAGAGAGAGGCACACATCACTATCATTCTATAGGATGGGAACTGCTAACTATTATATTATTGGAATTTCTTCTTCCTCTCTCTCTTTCTATCCTCTCAATGAGTTCAGTGCCAAGGGATCTGGAAGGACAAAGGCTTCTGTGTGCACGACTGCCAGACTTCATTTGAAATCCCAGAATCACAGAATGTTAGGGATTGG
>NW_010339355.1:0-22134 GCF_000700745.2 Antrostomus carolinensis
GGCTGAACATGAGCCAGCAGTGTGCCCAGGTGGCCACGAAGGCCAATGGCATCCTGGCCTGTATCAAAACCAGTGTGGCCAGCAGGACCAGGGAAGTCATCCTTCCCCTGTACTCAGCCTTGGTGAGGCTGCACCTTGAATGCTGTGTCCAGTTTTGGGCCCCTCACTACAGGAAGGACATTGAGGCACTAGAGCATGTCCAGAGAAGAGCAACAAAGCTGGTGAAGAGGCTGGAGAACAAGCCTTATGAGGAGCAGCTGAGGGAACTGGGGTTGTTTAACCTGGAGAAGAGGAGGCTGAGGGGAGACCTTATTGCTGTCTACAACTACCTGAAAGGAGGTTGTAGTGAAGCGTGTGTGTTTCTTTTCTGCCAGGTAAGGAGTGATAGAACAAGAGGCAGTGCCCTCAAGTTGCACCAGGAGAGGTTCAGATTGGTTTCTTTTCTGCCAGGTAAGGAGTGATAGAACAAGAGGCAGTGCCCTCAAGTTGCACCAGGAGAGGTTCAGATTGGATGTCAGGAAATACTTCTTCACTGAAAGGGTTCTCAGGCACTTGGAACGGGCTGTCCAGGGAGGTGGTTGAGTCACCATCCCTGTAGGTGTTGAAAAGACGGGTAGATGGGGTGCTCAGAGATATGGTTTAGTAGTGGACAGGTATGGGTTGGACTCGATGATCTCAGAGTTCTTTTCCAGCCAGGCAATTCTATGGCTCTATGTTGGACCCCAATCAGCAGGTGGACTGCTGTGGAAATACATGGCTGCTGTGGTGCTGAAGTACCAGCTTCTAACCAAATGGAAACCTTCCAGTGCCCGAGCTCCTTAGCTGCTTTGTATTGCCCATCAAAAATGGAATTTCTCATGTCCTTTCATGCACGTGTGCGTATTGTACTGTGCTAAGGTGGTTCTCTGTGTACAGTACACAGTGCAAACTCTCTCTAAAAGAACTCTTTACTTCAAGTCAGCAAATCAGTTGCCCTCTTGGATATATTGTTTCAGCTAATTACCTTCTTAACAAACTACTTATTTATTAAGCTGCTTAAAATGGGTTAGTTTATTGTAAGCCCAGGCAAATTGTCGTTTTACTGTACGCTTTCACATAAAAGAACAGAGGATGCCGAAAATTCACTTGAGAAGCTTCTGTATGCTCTGTAATGCCCTCACCAACCAGTATCACAGGAATGTTCTGCCCTTTGATAGGGAACACTCCCTAGAATTGCTTCATCGCTTGAAACTTGAGCTCAGGCAGGAGATGTGCAACTTACTCCCTCCACAGACCTGAGAGGTAAGTGGAGTTTCATTGCACAAGTTCTGTCCTTCTCCAGTTGCTGTAGCAGCACATGCTTTGCATTATTAAGTCAAGTGCCTAAATATTACGTGCTTAGTGGAAGACACTGAAAAAATATAAGCAGAAACCTTCTTCATATTCAAATATTAATCCAATTTAAATTCAATTTAAATAATCCACTTGCATATATAGAAAGATTTTTAGCGTAAGTGGCCATGGTGCTGTCCATGACATGGATATGCTCACACAGTTGCTTAAATTAACCTACTGTTTAAACCAGTTGTTCTCATACTTTTTTTTTTAAAGTCTCACCTTTTGTCTTTGCTCCAATTTCTTTTGAGGCTGTAGATTTTACTTTGGAGCTTGAAGTCGGTCCTTTATTTGTTCCATACTAACTTTAGCTGTAACATATTTTAGTTTCAGAAGTTTGCAGCCAGTGTAGCTGAATTTCTATCAGTTTTGTCATTTTACGTATCGGTATTTGCTGGAAAATCAGATAGGTGTGATTTATAACCTCCTAAGCACTAGCTAGCCACCTCACTGCTTTGCTGGTGTGTTTTCAAAATGTACAGCAAGAATGGCAGTACATGGTCCAGAGAGATAATATTTTCTGTGCTCCTGTTGGGTGTATTTCTGGAAGACAGGAGTAGTAAAAATATAGATACAGTTCAGGGCCAGTTCTGTTGTAAAACAAGTGTGTCACAATAAGACCAATAATTGCAGGGTCTGTCTATGCCTAACAGCTGTGTCCTTTTTGTACATGCACATACTGATAGAGGTGTAAATATGGGTTGTGTACACAGGGTTGGCCACAAAGGAGTTCTGTGTAATAGCTCTGGCACACCTTAGCAGGACAGTGTTTTTGAGAGATGATGTGATGGTGAAGGCATTTTAACATAATCCCTACACACTTCCATAGTTTCTTTGCTGGCATATGGGGAAAGAGTAACTTTGAATGTGGCTTGCAGAAAATAGTTTAGCTTTTGTTAGACCTTCCTATTACTTTAATGGCTGCTATATTTCCATTTTGTAGAAGTATTTGAAGATTTAAAACATTACACTTAGTTGTAAAACTGTATTCTGTAGTTGCAAAAACCTCTTAGTTTCATGGAAGAAACTTGTCTAGTACAAGATGGTTGCTCAGGCTACTATGTATTATTATATGTGAGACGTGGAATATAATGCTTCATTGCCTAACCTGAAAGTTCAAAACATGATTTCCTAAGTCCATGAAGGAAACATTCATGAATGACTGATGTCCAGCATGGTGTGAATACAAGCTGCACACCAGGAGCTAAAGTCCAGACTGTGGAACAGTATATGAGAAATATCTTTATGTGTGTGCCCTATTGATTTCTTCTTTCCTTAAAGAGAGTGAGAAGGCATTGCCCTTCAGGTGCATGAGCTAGATGAACTGTTGTCCATCTAATATAGCTGGTCCTGCTTCCTTAATGAACTCAAAATACAGTGCCTTCTTTCTTGAATTTGACCGTTTCATTTATGTACATTGAGAAAGACCCAAATCGCTGTCTGTGACTATGCAGTGTTTTTGTTTGGTTGGAGCGAAGATCAACTGTCTTACTGCAGGCTGGGTCTATCGAAGGACACAGTGAATGGTTGCTTTGAAGGATTTTGAGGATCACGGTGGGCAGACTTTCTCCTTGCCTACTCTTAGGAATTTGTTTTTCTGTTTGAATCCCAGAAGTTTCCTGTCTAGTTTAAGACAGTGATGAGGAAGGAAGAATTATTGTCCGTCTTGATCAGCAAATAAGACAAAAATAGGGGAGGGAACAGGAGGCAAAGTTGAGATTTGCCCTTTTGTTCTGGTAAAGCATGATGGTTTCTGGCCTTTAATAAGTCTCTTTTCTGCTGTGAAATTGTGGATTGTTGATTTAGACCCTCCTAGGTCACCACCAAATGGTTTTGTGAGGACTGCAGTACTTACTTGGACGCTAAACGGTTCTACTTTGTGCATCGGTGTTTGTATTCGTAGGAAAGGACTCTCAGATAACCCTGACTGTGTCTTGGTTGATTTGTCACTTATGCAAATCCTTGTAAAATATGCCTGTCAAAGGGTTGTTTCTGTGGTATGGATAAACTGGCTTTAATCAAATTGCATGCTCCTCTGAAACCATCTTTGATTCAGCTCACAGGCTAATACCACTCTAGAGTCTTGGCTGTAGTTACTGGTTGTGTACCTGCACTGATGAAGGTGCTGATCTTCGCAGTATTGTGGCTAGTAAGGTGATGGACTTTTAGGTTGTGTCTATGGCACGTACAGTATTGTTTGTGAAATGTCATGTTGTTGGCTCAGATCACTGGTATTGAGGTTCAATTACCTGTTCTTCTCTGTTAAACGTTTTCTTCTGCCTTTTATTTTTGAGACGCGTAGAAGGCCTAGTGGAAGCAACCTCTTCATGAGGAGTTGTCAAATGTACTTTCTTACTAGGCTTTACTTTGGAGTTTTAATGTTTGTGACACAATTTTTCATTATTTGATCATTACGAGAAAGTCATGAGTCTAGCTTGCAGACAGCAGGTTTATCTGGTGTCTTTATGCTTTCTCAGTTTGTCATGTTGGTTTAGCAGAACAAAGATAAACTTGCTGTTATTCTGCATGAATACAGCATTGCTGTTCTGAAGCCAGAGTGACTGAGTAGCCAAAAAAAAAAAAAAAAAGTGCTGTGTGGTAAGAAAACAAGTGATTTTTATTCTGAAAATGCTGGTTAAGTCAAAACTGAAACATTTTTCAAGGAAGGATTATCATCAAAAAGATTATTTTTTTTTTCTGAGAGGTGTGGTCATGCTGAAAGAGCTGAAGACGTACTCTGGGAGCACAAAATACCTCAAGGACTTCTAGGGCATTAGCTCAGGAGGTTGGCTGAAGGTGGTGGGAAGAAGGTTAAACTCCAAATTCCCAACTTTTCCTGTTACAGGTGGCTTGGATCTTGGTCTTCCACTTTCCCATGAGGGCCTAAGCATCTAAGCTATCAACTGTTTAGAAGGAGATTGATCTTTTATTTGTTATCCCTGTTCATTTGTGTATGTTGGGGCACAGGTATCTCTTGTGATCCAGGCAGACTCTTTAATCACTGCTGGGATGTTTGCTGTCCTCTGCTAAATTCTCCTTTTTCCTCATGATACACACCCACCCTTGTCAAAATAGGAAGCAAACATAAACATTTTTGTGTTCTCCATAATTATTCACAGAATAAGGGAAATAAATAATTTTATATTAAGTTTTGAGAATATCTGGTTTTTTTACTAGTTTTTAAGATATTTTGAGTTTTCTATCTCCATATATTCTCTCCTCCAGTTATGAAACTTTCTGTTTGCTTACGCCCATGTCAACGGATGTAGAAATAGTTTGCTGAGTGTGTAATTAAGTGAATCACAGTCCCTTATCCTGCAAGTACTTGAGAAAGTAACCAGTATTATTGGATAAAGTCATAGCATCAAGTGTGCACACAAGTAGGTTGCTGGACTGGGGTTGTAGGATAATTATTACAATCTTAGTTTTGAAAAGTGAAAGTCATGTTTCAACTCTTGCATTTTATTCAACAGCACTTCGTGCAGGATGTAGACTTCTGTTGGTCACGGTTCCTTGTTTGGAAAATAAGAATTGTTTGTGCTTCCAAACTGAATATGTAAATCCAATCAAATTGACCTAGACAGAAGATTCAACAATGCTAATATTTTTGTTATTGCTGTGTATTCTCATGTCTATTAATTATACAGTGAATACACAGACTTTGCAGAATAATGCATCAAAATCTTTGTGTGTTTGCTGTTCTTTTCTTTGCATGCTTTTTCTCTATAAATCTTTTTGGTGTAGGCATATTTATTTTTTTGCTGTTTTACACTGAAATTAATTACTTAATGGCCTCTAATACTGGGAGCCTAGTAGCCATGGTGCCCAACCATTACAATGTTTTTTTTAAGTGAAAATGGTATTCTAAATCTTAAAAAAAATCCAAACCAACAAACACCACCAAAAAAACACACCAAACCCACAAAACAACCTTAAAATAGGGAGGGAGTGGACAATGGAGAGGAAGTAAAGGACTGGGGATATTGGGATAAGGTTGTGTTGTAATTTGCAAGACGTTATTTTGTTATTGGATACCATGAATTTAGTGCTCATTTTTCTTTTGTCTGTGATGGAGTTTTTTAACAATGGACTTGCTGTGTGTTGACCTTTCTTTGAAGAATGACATTCTTGCATTTGCACTTTTTGATCTTTTTAAATTTTATTTTTGTTTTGCCCAAAGACCCTGTGTGGACAGTAATGACCGCACGTTTCCGATTGCCTGCTGGCAGAACCTACAATGTACGAGCATCTGAGCTGGCACGAGACAGGCAGCATACGGAGGTGGTCTGCAACATTCTTCTCCTGGATAACACTGTACAAGTTTTCAGAGTTAATGTAAGTAACTTATTGTCAATCAGTATCACTGAGCTCGCTTTCCTTTGCTGGACTTGTATGGCCAGAGTTTGACTCTGAAAATAGTGTTGAGTATGGAACAGAAAAGGAAGTTGCATTCAGGCAGGCGTGCTTGTACACGTACGTACTAAGCCACTGTGAACTTAGTCATTCTGGCATCCTCTATAGTACTGATAGAACTTCACTTCAAAATTGAGTACACAAAACATAGCTTAGTATTTTCTTCATGGGCTGAAGTTGTATAGTGGTAATGGAGGGCAGTTATGCCCCCAAATTGAGTGAGAAGTGTGCTGTTGTTTTACTCCACTCTGGTTTTTCCATTTTGAGCATGAGTAAGGTGTAATGGTAACTCTTCTCCTGAGTGTGTAACTAACTGTTCAGTCATGTGTATGATTATATTTGGGTACAGCTAAAGTATCTCTTTGCTTTTTGCTTTTCTCAAATTATATTCTTGTTCTATGATTTCCCTCACTTAGACTCACTACCTTCTAAGGCACTAATGAAGATGGCAGGAAAGAAAATAGGAAGCTGATTGCTGAGGACAGTTACTGGGAGAAGTGAATAATTTTTAGATATGAGCCTGGAATTTAAAATAGGTTATTCATTAGATTTTTCTAATCTGCAATCCTTGATAAAGAGCTAAAATTAAAATGTTCATGATTTTGTACTTATGTTTATACAAGTGCAGCCATTTCTTTCAACTTGTTGAGGAAGAATCCCCACAAACAGGCAAGGACCTCACAAGAAAACATTAAAGCATTTAAAGTGATCTTTGTGCGACAAGAACCAAAATTCAACAGGAGAGAAGCTGTGAGGTGTCCTAGGGCAGGAGAACTCAGCTTTGACTTTCTAAGTTATAGAATTGATGACTTACGTGGAGAAAGGTTGAATATTATGATGGTAAAAGTTACAGGTGGCATGATTATTAAAGTTTTTCAAGAGAAAGTTGAACTTCAGTGAGTGGAATGAAGGATTAGCTTGATGTGAAATAAAGCTGTGGGACTTCAGCTGGGAAGTGGGGGAGAAACTGAAGGAGTGTTTAGTTTGGACTATTTTAATAAGTTGCAATGCTCAGTATTTATATTGGATTCTGATATCCAGTGTTTAGTGAGGATATTGATACATTTTAATGTTTTAGGGCAGATTTGTGAGAGTGGTTGCATTTCTCTGTTCTGTAATCAGGTGGTTAGAGCCTGTGCAGCGTGCAGCTGCCTATCAGAGGAGCAAAATCTCTGTTATCCAGCAAAAATTTGCAAGGATTCAGTGTCGAGTGGCTTAAGATTTAGAGGTAGACCTGGTGATTATGTTTAGATTTTTCAATCAAGATAGAAGGTTTTGGATTGTTCTCTTAAGATATTTTTGTAGTTCATTCAGGTGCTGTGTAACTTTTTGGGACTTCTGAGTAGTTAAGGGCGGAAATTTTGGATGAAGGAGCTGGGGGAGGGACATCCAAAGAATTTAATTTATCAACATCAAGCTTCATTTGCTTTCTGGAATAATTTGTCCTACATACCTTTTCCCTTTTTTCCCCACAATATGTCATTGCTCTTCTATATCTGATCCCTGCTAACAGGTCTATACTGCCTGCCAAAAAGCAGTATATGCAGATGTAGTTGAAGACAAGGCATTAAAAGTGCATGAGAAATTGTAAATGTTGGGTGCTCTGCTTTCACATGCATTAAATATCTGCCTTGCAGAGTTTTGTTTCTTTATAAGAGTTGGCTAAAATAAGGAACAATTGCTGTACAATAGGTATGGGAGGTTATACTTCTTTTTGATCTAGGTGTTCAAAAGCTATATGTTGTTAGAGAATGCCAGTGCTTGTGTAGAGTAGAATCACCAGTTATAAATCCTGCAATGTCGATTGTGTCTCTCCTAAGAAAAAATTATGTAATATGTTCTCCCCACCTCCCTAGTGTACTAAATATTTCAGTTGCATGGATCACGCTTTACTGCATATATAGATCAGCCTGCAAGTTTGTCTATTAAAACTGAGTTTGCAGAATAAAAAGTCTCCTGGTGCTCAATATTTTGATCTCAGGTCTTAGCCTCAATCTGTTTTTTTCAAAAATAGGGAGTAATAAAGCATTCAATCACAGCAAATATATGGCTAACCTACATGGTATACTGATTTTCAGGGTTTATAGCTGTGTTTTACTTTATTGTGGTTGACACAGTACTTGGCAATAAATATTTATGGAATTGTTTTCAAAATAGGAAGAACAAAGATAACATCAAATAAATTAGCAGGGTTTTTTTCTCCTGGTGATTGCTATATGTATTCTCTATGCTAATGATTTTAAAGTGTAATCATCTGGGGTATGCAGCACTGTATTAATAAAAAGCTACTGAAATGCTGTTTCTTCTCTAACCACAAAGTACAGATCACAGACAATGTCTCTTGATGATGTATGTGACATGTCCTAAGTTGACATTTCAACCAACCTTTTCCATTGATCTGCAAAACAGGCGTTCGTTGTGCTGAGCCTTACCTTGTACAGAGCGTAACGAATCAAATCAAATAATCCCTGTGGATTGTAACCCTACAAAAGTTATTTTGGTTGCAAGCAGAAGAATCAATTGTGACTAACCTGTGCATATGTTTGAAGAGTATAAGAAATCCTTTCTATAAAATGCTCTTACCAAATGATAGGACACCTACTTCAACCCCAAAAAGCATACTTCATAGAAAGCATAGCTGAAAGAAGTGAGGATGACTTAATAACATGATCAGGATGATTTGCATTACTGTAAACCTGCTTCTTCAATATCAAATTGCTTTAATTGGTTTTAATAACCCAAAACAAAACAAAAAACCCCCCACACCAACCACCCTGTAATTCTAGAAGTGAAAAATTTCAATAATTTAATTGTCAGCATTACTTAGTTACTTCCCTTTTTACTTTGACCAAAAAAATTAAATAGTCTGCTTCAAAACCTTTGTAAAAACAAGATAACTTTTTGCAAAGCTCAGGTAAGCTGTAGAATGAAAGGAAACAGTAGTGCAGTGCTGGCTGTTGGGGGACCCCCTCGCTTCAGTTGCAGTACAAGCATTGCAGTGAACTGCAAAGTGGGAGGTTCCAGGGGTCTCATTAGTGAGGAACAGCAAAACCTCCCACAGACCTGTGAGCAGCGGGGTGGTCTGACCCCCTCCAAGGAAAGCCCAGGACCTGCCATCCCATTCCTCTGTTGTCAGAAGTCCAAAGTTGTTTGAAGTGGTGCAGCAGCAGTATCTCCTGGTGCTTGCTGCAGATGCGGCTAGTTCTGTAGGTCAGCAACAGAACTAGAATGTCAGTAGTGTAAATGGGGAAGGTTGTGGTGATAGTTGGGAAACACACATTAAATCTATGTAATTGCATATGTTTTGCTAAATTTTCAAACATGCCATTAGAAATTAATGTGTACATATCTAGTGGTGCTAGATGTTAGCCACTGGATGAGAGATACTTCATAGCATGCAGTTAATATGTCATATCTAGTGTTGATGTCAAATTTGTTCTGAAAGGCCAAAACTTGTTAGACGTTTTGCCTCCTGCAGTGACTACTAAGAAACACACATAATGTTCTAATATTCCCATTCAGAAAAAGTGTTGTCAAGTTTTGTATCCAGCTACTGCAGTTTCATGTTAGTTCCCCTTTTTCATATGTTTTTCCATTATTCCCTGTTTTAAGAGGAAATATGTTTTAACTTAAGTATATTTAAGAGGAAAATGTTTAACTTTATCTGTAGGAATAAAGCAAGTTTGGTTTTTTTTGCTAATCCACATTTATTGTTTTTTCTTTTTTGTTAAAAAAAGCAAAAGTAGAAACTTGTTATCATACTTCTTATAATTTATAACAGCTATTCAGTAGTTATGATAATATTACAAATATTCTGGACCTTTCACAACAAGCAGGATTATGACCTTCACCTGCTCTGGCAAGCTGCAACATCATTATATAAATATCAGAGATGGGTTAAACTGAGGTCTGGTTTTACTAGATGCTTATCTTTATTTTGCACAGAGAGTAAAACATTGTGATCAAAACAAATGCTTCAAGTTGAAACTAGTCTTCGCTTACCAAATTTGCTGCTCTGCCCCAGGAGAAATACCTTCCTTGTGGTCGTGAAATGATGTTCTGTGTTACTAAATTCAAACTGATCAGCAAGTTCTAAGCATTTTCGTTAGGAAACATCTATTTGGATATTTAAGAAACAGTAAAAATTCTCAGGTTTAGATTGGGAAAAAGCTACAGAACTGATATTTGCATGTTGTTTAAAGTAACATGTCAGCTGTGGTAAACATAACTTGAGTTCCAAACATGTACCATTTTCTGATAGTTACTGTCACCAGTTCTTAGTTCGAGTTCTGATTTAAATCTACATGGGGAAAAATGCCAAGAAGCAATTAGTGTTGCTATGTAATTTTAAAATTTGTTTTATTTGCTGCAGAAATTGTACTGATTACTGGTTTATTTCAAAATCTATCAGAAACTCCTAATTTAGGAAAAATGAAAGTTACTCTTTGAATTGTACATAAAAACTGCCTTATGCATTTATACTATTGTGTATTTATTATGTTAACATCTGTTTTTTTCTTTACTTGTTTTTAGTTCTTGGAAAGTAAATTTTTCAGTAGTGAACTTTTTAAAAATGGTGCTCCTACTGGCTCTTCATTTCATTAAACATCAAGAAATTTTCTCTGTATGCTTTCAAAATTTTTTTTGTGTGATCTTTCAAAGTAAATATAATAATACTTAGATCACTTTAACTTAACCAAATTTATATGGGACCTGAAATATATTCCTTAGGTAATTTCAACTTAAAAAATAAAAAAATCATAGCTGTGGCTATGATTTTCCTGCTGGGATCATTTCAAGCATAACTTGTTGATAACTATTTTCCAGGTTTTTTTATTATTATGTAATAAATTATCAAACTTCTTGGAATTTTTATCCCCCAATAAATGATTTTGACAGTTTATGCAACTTCAGTGTAATTTCAGCTAACCAAAAAAATGAGTTTTGATAGGATGCTCTTAGATGTTAAGAAATGTCTTAATGTGACTTGTAGATTTTTCTCATCTGTGAATATTAATGAAATTCTTGCAACCTTCTTCTGACTTTTTAGTTATATACTTCTGTTCTAACAGCTGTAAAATTAAACTTTTGTATTATCTCTATGAGAAGTGAGGTCGTTTGGGAGCAGAGCAGCAGGCTTTTTTGTTTTAAAACTTTAAAAATATCTTATTGCCTACAGTAAACAAGGCAAGATGTGTTAAATCCACTGTAGCATCAATAATACTTGGCACCTAGAAGATTCTTAGAAGCTTCCTTGGTGCCAGAGAAGTAGAAAATCTGGGTGGAAAATGTATCAGTCATCTCTTTCATCATTTCTTCTGTTGACAATTGTTCTTGCAGACTTTTTCCTTGTCTTTTGTACTTGAAGAAGTTATCACACTTTAACTTCTTTGGGAAACTCCCTTCAGATTTCACCGAATGTATTTACTGAGTCCTGTCATAATGGCACACTCAGTGTTTCAATAACTGTGTTGGTAGTATTTTCAGGTTAGGCAATAAATTACGAGGTGCCAGAAACTATAGATTCTTTTTATATAATTTTGTGGGCAAGGTTTATCCCTGTAGTAGAAATCAAGTTTCTTCACTTGTTTCTGAAAAGCAATGTTACTGTTATTCAGTTCGTTTGAATTAGTTAATTTCGAGTGAAGCAGTATCTTTGAGAGAATGCATTTAAATAACACTTCTCAGATATTTGGCTGCTTCAGCTGTCTGTGCTGTTTAACTTTGGAAAGGTTTTCAGTGTGCTGGTTCATTTAGATTCAGGAATAGATTTTCAGATAAAATAAGAATAACTTCTACAGACCTGTACTTTTAAATTCAGTGACCCTCACAAGGCTACAAAAGAGGACTACATCCTAGTCCTCTTTTCCCTGTTCCCTTTGCCCTGTCACCTTTCCCCTTTTATTTGGTATTCTTTTTAAGTATCAAATTTATCAAATTAATGGCTTTCAGGAATAATTGTGTAGCTAGCTGAGAAATAAGAAACTCTTACTGTCAGAAAATGACAAAAGAGGAAGAATAATTCCTTACTTATGTTTAAATAAGAGATGAAGGTTGTTTAAAAATAGGGGGATGCACTTAATGATATTTAAAATTTAGGCTGCTGAGCACATCTGAAGAAATGTGTGTGTGCTCTGCCCACCTGAAGTCTGTATGTCCGATTATATATTTGTTCATTAAACAATATATGTATTTGTTCTCTGCAGAAACATGATCAGGGACAAGTTCTGTTGGATGTAGTCTTCAAGCATCTCGATTTGACAGAGAGAGATTACTTTGGTTTACAGTTGGCTGATGAATCTACTGATAACCCTGTAAGTTGACTCTGTTCTATAAATATGATTTTATAATTCATAATAATGTTCATCATCCTGCTCTGTGTCATTGTAAAGAGAAGTAAATAGAAGCCACTGCAATGTTGTGCCATCTTCTCCAGCTGTGTCAGTTGAGTGGGTCAGTATCACCTTGCAGTTATGGTAAAACTAAATGTTCATAGTTAGACGTTTGGAATAAAATGTTGATATTTGTGTTTAGAAATAATACCTTAAAAGGTCAGTTGGGATAAGAGATAGAAACTTATACTTCTTTCCCCCTTCCCCTTCGGGGTTTTTAGATTGTCCTGTATGGCGTTTTTGTTTCTAGACCTGGTGGGTCTTTTAGTAGCGCTTCGTATAGTCCACTATCTAACAAGGGCTGTCAGCTCATCACCTTAACAGGAAGAGGAAGACACTCCTTTGAAAATTAGTGTTTGTAATAGTTCATGTACTTTAACTGAAAGTAAATTCCATAGGACTGAAACTTTGTAAATCACTTTATAATTCACCAGTAGAAATGAATAGATCCGGCTGTAATGTTCAGTGGCTGAAATAGTTATATCTCTGGTGTTGAGATCATGATTGCTTGAAGAATACTTCTTGAATACTTTCATTTATAGGTATCAAATGTTCAATACTTGTTTTAAACTGCAATTTGACTAAGTATTATTCCTTATAATACAGTTCTTACCTAATTCCCATTATATGCCTTTCACAGTGATGGAGTCTAAATTTATCTACCAACTTGTGTGTCAAAAGCAATTTTTGTTCACAAAATGTGCAGAATGTGATCTATAGAGATAAGTGACACTGTAAAGTGTTAATCATTCAGTCACTAAGGTGAATTTCGGAAGACAGTGCGACTTTCTCTGTTAAGTGCAGATTTGGTCTACTATTATTTTACCATTAAGAGTGATTGTTCTAAATAGAAGGGATACTTTTTTTATCGTACTAAGAGGTTGGAGTTTTTTCTTTTTACTTATTTTAATGTCTTTTTTAATGTAGAAGAAGAAGAAAGAAGTCACAATACAGCCATAAATTTTCTTCTGCCTGAACTACTTCTGCGTTTCTTTTTTCTCGAGAGCAAATTATTCTTAATTATATTATTTTTCTAGATTCTAGTAACATTAAGATTATTAATATGAATAAACCTTATCCTAGCAAAAACCAGGACAGCTGTATAGCGCAGTTATAGAACAAAGTTTTCTTTTGTAACTTTGTGGATAGTTCTGTTAAGACATTGTTAAGTTGGCCTAATTTAATCTTTTTATTCTAAACTTTGTTTCCATGCTGAAAAGACACAAGTATGCTGTAGAACAGGCTGAATTATTTTTCAGTTTTGTTTTAGAAGTATTTAATTGAATATCACTCATTATTTTACTCAACATTCAGAAATTTATAGTATTTCTCATTCTCATTTATCTGTCTTTCCAAGGCCTAGAACTCTAAGCTCTCTTTTTAGTTTATCTGTCTGGAAGCAGCTGAACCCAACACTGTAACAGAAGAATCTGACCAAGAGTTAGTCTAAAAGAAGAATGACTTCACAGCTATTTGATATAAGCACATGCTTTAAAGGTTTAGTGTTCTTCAACTTCTAAATATTTTGGCTTTTCAGCATGTATCTAGTTGCCATGAAAACAATGTGTCAGAGCTAAATAGAAATGTTACAAATATTAGTCATATAAGCTTGAAGGATTCATGGCTTTGAATAATTTTAGTTTTTTTATATCAGTTTACTTTTACACTGGGTTTATTTGGACAAAGAAAACATATTGGATTAACAAGTATTCCAGTTACTTGTGAAATAACACAGCAGAATATTACTCAGATATAGTCAATGCGGCAGGAAATAAAGATGATGGTGAAAAGGGGTTTCTGCTAATTGAGTGTGAAATCTCCGTCATTGTGCCTAAACGTGGATTTCATAAACTTCACAAGCTCTATATTTTTGTATAATACTAATGCCACAGTAAAAGTCAATGCAAGAAAGCATTGATGCTGTGTACAGCTGGAGTGGTGTCTTTGGCTCGGGTCTTGGCTGTGGATGCCTGGAGCAATGCTGAGAAGGGGATATTGGGGCACAGTGGGAGTGAGGGTGCAGCAAAAACTGTCAGTGTGGGTCCTGGCGTGCCCTTGGCAGGATGGACCGAGGCAGGGATTGTTGCTGGGGGAAGAGAGAATACAGAAATGACATTCCAAGGAACTGGGGTGCAAACTTCATGGATCACCAAATAAATCTACCTGCCTCTCAGACTTACCGGGTTGTAAATGGGATGACACATCTTGCTAGCAGCAAGCAACCTTGATTCATAAAGTTTTAGTACTTTTGCCTAAATCCTCTCAGCTTCAGCTTCTTTACAATATTAAGTGGTTTAACCCTCTGCAGTTTCCAAGAGAGAAAAATCACCTTTTGCATTTGGATCCAATGATCCAAGAAAGACACGGACCTGTTAGAATGAGTCCAGAGGAGGCCATGAGGATGATCCGAGGGCTGGAGCACCTCTCCTATGAGGACAGGCTGAGAGAGTTGGGGCTGTTCAGCCTGAAAAAGAGAAGGCTCCAGTGACACCTTCTAGTGGCCTTCCAGTACCTGAAAGGGGCCTACAAGAAAGCTGGGGAGGGACTTTTTACAAAGGCAGGTAGTGATAAAACAAGGGGAAATGGCTTTAAACTGAAAGAGGGGAGGTTTAGATTAGATATTAGGAAGAAATTCTTTCCTGTGTGGGTGGTGAGACACTGGCACAGGTTGCCCAGAGAAGCTGTGGCTGCTCCTCCCTGGAAGCGTTCAAGGCCAGGTTGGATGAGGCTTTGAGCAACCTGGTGGAAGGTGTTGGAACTGGATGATCTTTAACTTCCAACCCAAACCATTCTATGATTCTATATACCACTTGAAAACATGGATACTGCCTGTTAAACACGGTTCAAAAAAAAGTTATGCTTCTGTGGTTTGGACTATGCTAGTACATATCAAATTGATCTTTACAACCAGAAGAAAATGTAAATGCAAGCTTTTCTGCTAGGCATTTCAATTCCAGGTTTTCTGGATTAACTGTAATCTTAACATTTCCCACAACAACAACAACAAATTGGAGGATTATCGGTCAGGTCTGTGCATTTATCAGATATTTTGGATCATAACCCAAGTTTACCCAAGTATCTTTCACCATTTTTTTGAAAGATTCTTGTATAAAATTCATGCATATACCTGGCTGGAGAGCCCTTTCTTAAGCCCCTCTACATTTTAGTCTTCAAAGTTCATTCATCCTGTGTGAGGTTGTTTTTGTTTTTGTTTTTGTTTTTTTTTTTTAAATCATCATAGGTATAACATGGTATCAGACAGTCTCTTTAGTTCTTCTTAAGTCATCCAGTACAAGGATACAGCATTTGGTTGTAGTCATCATTATTTGTTATTCCCAATGAATAAAATGACTCACAACTAACTTCAGATCCATAGTGTGTTTCAGATAGCTCAGGTACCTCTGTGCCTCCTCCCTCACATGAAAAAGATAAAAAGCCCTGTGATAAAGGTGAGGTAGTTAGATGCATATCAGCTCTACAGGGTTAGATCTCCATCACTTCCTGGGAACTGTGGCCATATAACCGTTTTCCTGAGGCTTGTGGGCTTGCATTGCAAGGCAGGATGAGGAATCGAACAGTATTTATAACAAAAGAAAGATTTATGAGTTCACTGAACAACACTGGTATGTGCAGAGTCTGCTGGAATGGCTTAAACATTTTTTATGTCTTTCCAGAGAACCATACTTCCTTCTGAGATTTGCAGCATTGATTCTTAAAAAGATCTGTCTGTACTTCCCCACAAGAGTGTTCTCCCGTAGAAATGATAAAGATTGGGTGCCGTTTGCTGAAATTGTTTTGTAGTCCTTAATCCAGTAAGCTGAGTGCTGAGCCCCTGGTTTCCAGAATCCCAATTAGTGACTTACCAGAGCTGACACGCAGGCTGACAAATTGAAGAGAATCTGTGAGCCGGTGGGATCGCTCCCTGGATGTGTCAGACCTGCAAAATGCAGAGTCAAAAACTGGAACTAGCTTAAGCAAATTAACTTCTGAATTGGGTAAATAGCCTGCTTGTAGCTCTTCATTGCCACAGTTAGTTCACCTCAGATAATCAGTTTAGAGGGTAGCTGAAGATTGTTAAACACACCATGGTTGAGTTCTAACCTCTCTCAGGCTTGTGTGACAATCATAGAACCAAGTCATAGTCCAGTTAGCACTGCAGGAGGCGGGTATCTGGACAACAGAGGTTAATCTCAAGAGAAGAAGGACAAGAACAACTGTTCATAATAATGTTGGTGTCTTTCCAGAATCAGTAAGAAGACTTTGTATACCAGTAAGTCATTTTGGTAAAAGACAAAAAGTGATGGAAAAGCAACAGTTACTTGCTGTATAAGGCTATAATTTGTACTTTTTTGTTTCTCTAAAGTTGGTGTTATAATTTGTCTCTTTCCAGAGGTGGCTGGATCCAAACAAACCTATCAGGAAACAATTAAAAAGTGAGTACATGTATGTATTTGGTCAATTCATATATCATTATTGTGCTGTTTTTCCAGGGTACCTTGATTAATTAGAAATAACTTTTCTTAACCATAGGAGGATCTCCTCACAGTTTGAACTTCAGAGTTAAGTTTTTTGTAAGTGACCCAAACAAGCTCCAAGAAGAATATACAAGGTAGGTCTAGTTAATTAACCAATAAAACATTTTTCTAGAAGGCTTATGTTTAAGGGGAAAATGGTCATTAATTTTTTTTTAGGTATAACATGGAAATTTTCTTTTAAATACTTTGTCATATGTGCAAGCTTCTAATTTTTGCCTAATAATTACAGATATGAACTGTGCAGTTGCACCAAATCAATATAACAAAAAGCTTCTGTGAATAAATTTCCAAATTTATATGCAAAGTGAAGTAACTACACGAAGAAAATACTACCAAGTAGAAAAAGAAAAGGGAAAATAGAGAAGAGAGGAAAAACTTAATCCCACTATTCACCAATGAGTACAATTTAATTTTATCTTTACTTGTATTCTCCTTTGTGATTAAAAAAATTCCTGAGCTTTCTGCATTTTTTCTTGATTTCCCCCACCCCCGCCCCCAATTTTCTGCTTGACACTAATAAAATTAATCTCTGTTTGTATGGTTGTAGTTGTTGTTTGAAGCATGTAAGCTTATTTTGACAGCAGTGTATTGAAGTCTGTTGAAGAAAATGCTCAGTGTGAATCAAGATAGGAGGCTTGTGAGTTGCAATTAGTCCCTGAAGAAATGCCTCAAATTTTCAGTATTCTTAATTAGTTCTGGTCCTCTACATAACTGGCATGATTTGACAGATTGGAATTTTTGGATGTCAGCCATTCTGAAAACACGTCAGCCTCATTCAAAAAACAATATTTAAATTATTAAAGTTAGCTTTAGAAACGTAAGTACCAAAACTGTGAAAATTTGAGTCCACATTTGTTTATAATTTCTTCTGATTTGTCATATTTTGGACAAAATTTTGCACATATCTGTGCAGCCAGAATTTAATAAAACGAGTCTCAGGGATCCTGGATCAGGCTTTGTTTTACTGAAATATTTACTCTGAGAACATTTTGCAATTTACTGTATCTGAATAATGAAAAAAGTGTTATTTGAATTAAAGGACAATATGTAATATTCCTAATGAGATGGAAAAACCAGTAAATATTGATCAATATGAAATAATCAGTGAAGAAAAGGAGAACTATTTACTTTAAATGTTATACTGTAAATACAAAGCTTAAATACAGCATCCTTTTAGGTGAGAAATAATGTATGAATGCTGTATCTAGGTCAGCTCTGCCTTTTTTGATAATAGGCCTAATTGCCCCTGAGAAAACTTGTTTGTATTTAGAATTATTATAAAGAGAGAGTTATTATCTATGGGATTTTTTGGAGTGAAGTTAGGATGCCATGTCACAAATATGGGGTCCTGTCATGTAATCAGTATTCACCCCTTAAAAAAGAAAAACAAAGCGCAGTCTTCTGACAATTCCAGCTCAAGCTGAGACTTTTCAAAGATGCTCAGTTTTTATAAATGAAAACAGGAATGAGTCAACATGTAAGACAGCATGAATGGACATCAGGAAAGGGTTCAGTGCAGGCTTGTATCTTATTAGACCTCTGTGAATTCATGTGAGGGAGGCAGGTTATGAATGCCCTGGGTCAGGAAAGGTCAGCAGGAGCTCAGCTCATGTTGGAAAGTTTAGCTTTAGGATCTTGTCTTGGTAGGAAATGGAGCTTCATTAGTTCTGCTCATGGCAGAAAGACTTGCTTATTAAAGTTGACTCTAGTTAGCAATAGTTCTGTCTTATCTTTTTCTAGTGATATATATGTGGGTGTGTATATAAATATATATATATATGTATAAAGATGATTAAAACATTGTAATGCAATGCCACCTTCCTTGTTTTAGCTGAATTTATTGTGAAGGCTTTTTCAGATCTACATTGCTAAAGCTTCTATTGATTTCCCATTTTGCTCAATAATATGTGAGGCTTCCATGTTCAAACTGGGGTGGTTAGCTAATGAGCAATTAACTTCACTGTTTACTGAAAACAGTGGACAGAAAACTAACTCTGCTTGGTGGTCCTTAATCATGAGGTTCCTTTAAGTACCATTTCTAATAAAGCATTACACTAAAACAAAATAAAATTAAGCTGCAGCTGCACATACAGAATGTTTTTGACCCACATTTTTGCAGCCATAAATGTTTACAGGAAAAATAGGGAAAAATTATTTGTTCAGTATATTTGTGAAGAGATGCTCAAGCCAAGTGTGAAGCATATCCTTTTAATATATAAATAAATGTAACTTGTCATTTATCGCTTTTTGACAGGTAAAGAAATTTTACTTTATCTGTCTATTTTTTATCTCAATATACATTTTAAGTGGAAAGCAAAAAAGTATTTGGAGGTCTCTAAAGCCTGGCTAATGGCTCTGTTTAAACTTCTTGAGGTTAATACCTTAAGCTAAGCTTCTTGTCTTTCTGTTCAGTCAAAGAACCTCTAGATGGTTTTGTAGGAGTTGAGCACGTGGGCTGACATCTTTGCTTGTCAGTTCGCAAGTGTTTTCCCTCATTTTCTTTCAAATATGGAATATTTTACCTTTCCACTATATTGAGCTTGTAAATGATCGTATTTCTGTGTGTACATTTGTATAAGTTTGTGGAAGTCTTTAAAGTGGTAGTTCATCCACTTTTTGAAGACTACACTATTTTTTGAGAAGTCGTGTTATGTGTGATAAAGTGATAAATTTTGTTTTTAATTTCTTAGTATAAGTTAATATTAGGAAATCCTCAATGTTTGGTTTCAATCAAACTTAAACTAGGTGTTTTTGATTTTCTAATGTAGGATATCCCAAAACAGAATAAACTTCTAAGACAGCAGGATGTTTAAATTTGCCCCTCAGTGGAACTTTTTTTTTTTAATCAAAAGTCATTAGTGTCTAAATTCTACAGCTGCTTTTATGCCCTGTTATAAGGGATTTTTGCTGTAAGTTTAAGCTTGTGCTAACATCCTGCCATCTCAGTAAGTCTTGTTTGTTACCTCACTTCAGCCTCCACTGACACAGAGGTTGATAGCAGGTGTGATTTGCCACTTGATATAAACATTTATGCTTCTCTGAAATTGTCTAAAACCTTTGAGTGAAATATGAAGGAACTAAATTGAATGAACAAAAAATTCATTCTGGGACATTAACAAAATATTTAGGTTTTGTTGGAGAAGCAAAGGAAGTAATTTAGATGGATATCTGTTAGCAGTTTCAGGTTTGTTGGGGTTTTTAAGTCATAGTTTTTTCTGCTGCCACTGTATGATGGGAAATAGTTCTTGTTTTAAAGTGTTCATCTGTTCCTTTTGCTGTTTCCATCTCCTTCCTGACTTGAAAGGCTGGGCATGAGAAGACTAGATGAACTTCTTAAACAAACCTGTTTCACATCATAATTAAAGAAAACTTCAGATGTTCAAGGGAAGTCAGTTGGAAGGTGTTTGACATAATAGAATCCACAACCTGTATTTAAGAATGTAACTCCAAAAAACTAAGAGTAATTCTTTTAATTTAAATGAAAGTAGAGTGATAAAAAAATACCCTATGAGAAGAAATTAATTTTATCTACAAATCATTTGTATTAAGGTACCTCCATACACAGATGTGAACTTCAGATTTCATTGCAATATTGAATAGTTCTGTTGTTCACATTCATTCATCATGAAGGCACTTCTTGTTCCTTCTTTTAAACTTTAAGTTCAGCATAAGTACTGGCAAATGAAATGGGTAGAATGTGAAATTTGCAGCCTTTTAGTGAAATATAACGTAGAACTTCATAGCCTGTAACTAGTTTAATTTAAAAAGTTGTATTATTATTTTACTAATCACAGTTTAATTTCCTTTCCATAGGAATTTAAGAAATAGCATG
The DNA here is from genome assembly GCF_000700745.2 of Antrostomus carolinensis. NCBI lineage: Eukaryota > Metazoa > Chordata > Aves > Caprimulgiformes > Caprimulgidae > Antrostomus > Antrostomus carolinensis. The sequence goes on from NW_010339355.1 coordinate 20,547, forward strand.
CAAAATGTCAAGTTTTAGTTTTGTGCTAACTGAAAGCAAAATACATTAAATTGATGACAAATTATTATATAATTTTATTTTTCATTATAATGTTGTTTGTTTTTTGGTTTTTTAATAAGGTACCAGTATTTTTTGCAAATTAAACAGGACATTCTTACTGGAAGGTAAGACATTTTTGTTCTGTTAAATATTAAATGCAACTTTGGTTGAGAAAAAGTTAATGGTGAGGGATTTTACCTGCAAAAATAAAAATATGTTTAAAATAAATTACTGTTTATGCAAGCAGAAGTGTTTGTAATGATATCTATCCAATTTGTTCATAGACTATGAAAGATTAGGCTTTTCAAAATAACCAAATTTCGTATGAAATATGTAATTTTGTTTGTTTCTCATTTTAAAAACAAAACAAAACAGATTGCCCTGTCCTTATAATACTGCTACTCTTCTGGCTTCCTATGCTGTTCAATGTAAGTATAATTAGTATACTTGTACATTTTAGTACTGAAATATATAAAAAGTACTGTTGATTAGTTTCTTAAGAATGTAGTTTGTATAGCATTAAATTGTGATGTTTGTGGTCATGATGCTACTTTTCTCATGATTAAGGAATCACGGTTGGTTTTTCTCCCCTAGCATGTTTTTCTGAATTAGATACAGAAAAAATACTGTTAACACTCTCTGCTTTCCTTCTTTAAACTCATGCAGTTAAAAAAAAACACCCCAAACAACCCTTTGGTATTTCTCGGTATTCTGCAATGTGGGGTTGGGTTTTTTTCTTGAGAATGATGCTAAAGCATTTTTTTGACACTTAAACTTATTTTAACCTGCCATAGAGTGAACATCCAAATAAATTTGGAAAAGGGAGTTCTGGTTATATCTAGCGAAAAAGTTCAGTACCCATGTTGTCAGTTTTAAGCCATCCTAGTGAGTAGGAAAGTGTTGAAAACTGATATTTAGTCCTCTTCCTCTCTCCCTGTTTTCCTTCATAAACTTAAATTGTTCAGTGGAAAAACATAACCAACAAAACACACACGCTGACACCAACCAACCAAGAGACTGTTCACTTAGTTCTTGAAACTTGTGATTGTCAGAAATTCAGTTATATAAGCAATCCTCATATATCCATCTACATTTGTGTGTTTTTCTGCTAGAAAAGATACTTATATATACTTTTAGTACCATGTATAGAATCAAAGAGTAGTTTGAGTTGGAAGGGACCTTCAAAGATCACCTAGTTCTAAACCCACTTTTTAATATCAGAGAAATAGTGTCCATGTTAATCTTTTCAGGGGAAAAAATGTGTAGTGATATTAGTGTAATTTTTTCTGCATAGTTTTGATAAGTGGTCACCTTTTTCCAGAGCAATTGCTCTTAAACAAAACTCCCAAACTCCAACTATTTGGAAATAGACATGTATGGCAAGTGCTGTCATGCCTTAGGGATTTGTCTTAGAGGAGATAAAGTATTTGACAATGAAGCAGGCACTTTGAAAAATTTATAACATTTTAAGCTTTTGAGAATGCAATAAGTTTATTTTTCAAATATTGTAAAAGTGGTGGGTCTGTGCGTTGTAGTTACATTTATAGAT
>NW_010339355.1:22179-28363 GCF_000700745.2 Antrostomus carolinensis
CTAATGATACTCAGTGTGTACCTGTTACTAAACTCTCTCTGGGTTTAGCTCTTGGAATTCTTTTAAAATCTAGGTAAGTAGGAGGCACAGATCTCGCAGTCCTGTGTTCTCTGTAGTGGAATTTAGCAAGGCACACACTCTGTTATGTAATCTGGTCCTGTTTTCTAATTTTTAAGTTATTTAAAATAGGATCTGTTTTTAGGGACGCAAGCACCCCAGACTTCTTTCCTACCTTTCCTTCCCTTGCTTCTCCTCCCGTTCTGCCAGTGTCTTCATCCCTCTTGTCAGTTCTTCCATGCCCCATAAGGGTGTCAGTAGCCTGCCTGTGTCGTGCTGGGTTGCTGTGAACTTCCCACTTTTCAGGTTATGTTACTTACCTATCACTGTAGATCTGTTACATGGATTGCAGATATTTAAAGCTGATTTTTTTTTTTTTTTAGTTATATTTAGAAAGCCTCAAAGCCTGTATTTTTAGCAAATACTGTGTTTTTTATTCTGACAATAAATATGATTTAAATTTTTTCTGATAATTTTAAGGAAGTGTTAGAAATCATGTAAATGCACTTTTTAGTAGTTTCAATTAAAGTGGTTTCAGTGTAGGTGTATGTATGCATACTTTTTTCCCATACATACAATTGAATGTGCAAAAAAATATTTTTCTAATGCTTCTGTATATATCTTAGTACAGAATGAGTTGGTGTTTTTTGCAGATCTTAATGAAGAAATAGCAGTTAGTGTTAAAAAATATATGTTGTATAATTACATGGAAGCAAGCAAAAGTAAAATAAAATCAAATATCTTGAAGTATATTATTTAGTACTAGCCATTATTACAGCATTTATGAATTAGTTTTGTATTAAAAATTAAACACTTTATAAACTTCCTTCATAAGCACCTACTCAAAGCTCTCTTTAAATTATCTTGATGGTATTTATTCACTGAGAATGTGACTGTTTATTCAAAAGGGAAAAGGGGTGTTCAAGTGTCTTCTCTGTTTTTGTTTGCTGTAGATCATAAAGTATGTGGGAGCAGACTCTTGTGAATTTGGGGGCATTGCACAATGCCAAGTACATCAGTGATAAACAATAACCTCTCTTTTTAATATTTTAGCCGAGCTGGGAGACTACAACCATTCAGAAAACTTGCCAGGCTACCTCTCAGACTATTCTTTCATCCCTAGCCAGCCTCAAGACTTTGAAAAAGAAATAGCAAAATTACATCAGCAGCACATGTAAGGATTTACAGCAGAAAATATTGACTGATTTTGTCAAATCCTGAACTGCTGGTGCTGTGCTATTATATTTAAAAAATGGATATTTTGCCTTAAAGGTTTCTGGGGGTTTTTTTGTTGGGTGGTTTGTTTTGGGTTTTTTTAAGAGTATATTTAATGTGATTTTTTTTGTAGATTGTCTGTATATTAAGTACCATTGTTACTTTGCACAGATAGAATATCTATGACAGAATTACAGGGAAAATAAGTGAAGAAATGAACATGTTAAAGGTACCCTGAAAATAGTATTTGAGTGTTTTACATAGGTTATTAACTTAGCGGGATATAATTTTTAAGATATTTTTTCAGTCTGAGAATTCTCTGTGCATAAAGGTGCTTTTTTTTTTTTGTGTGGTGTTCTCACCAGTAAACAAGAGTTACTTTAGAAGTAACAAAGTCCTTTTCTTCAATATCTGCCCTTTCCTGTGTGCAAGTCTGTGACCTTTTATTAAAGAGGAAAAGATGATGAAGCAATGGAAAATATTTTTTTTTTTCCCCAGCATGTGACATTGTGGTACTTTCTCCAGTGATGGTTCCTTGGTATTTTAAAACTGAAGTGCTTTTTGTTACAGTTAGCTTACATTTTGTAAAATTTATTTTGTTTTCAAAAACTTTTGCTTAATTGGGGCATGTTGTTGGCTTTAGAAACTACTGAATGTTATTTTCATTTCAGTAATGCCTTAGCAAATTCTGTTAGGTAGAGTAAAGAAATTAAAGTGAGTTAATGGTAATTTAAACTTTAAGGGTGAGCCTTGGAGAGAAATTGCTGTTAGCAATACAAAATACAGGACTGCAAAGATATTTTTCCATATTCTAGAGCCCCATAGATATTTGAATGATACAGTGCATTAGAAATAAAACGTGTGCATTTGCAAGCCGTGTTGCAGACTCTTGTCAATACTTTGTTTATATGGAAGCACACTTTTTTTTCTGTTAAAATTTTTGGGTTACAGTCTGTTTATGGTGAGAAAGGAAATTCAGATTTCACGGTGGGGGTAGAAGTAGTAAAACAAATGCAGATTTTCCTGTTTGAGCTCACTAGGGAGCCTGATATGGGGGTTGTATGTTAGAATGTTTCTGGTTTACCTTCTTTCTTTCAGTGGGTTGTCTCCTGCAGAAGCAGAGTTCAGTTATCTCAATACAGCACGTACCTTAGAACTTTATGGAGTTGAATTGCACTATGCAAGGGTAAGTTTGGATGAACTAGTATTGCAACGGAAAAATGTATTTTTTTAATGGAAAAATAAATATTTATTTTTAGAGAGCCTTCCTGGCTGCTGCTTACAAGAGAAAAAAATGAAAATAATATTATCTTATTAGGTGCCTAACTGTGATTTACCAATTTCAATAGCCACCATTTCACTCTAGTGAGGGTATTTCTTTGCTTAAATTTGGGCTTAGTTATACGTGTGTTATTCAGGTTGAGCCTTGTTGGCCTGAATGCCAGTTCAGTTGGTTACTGGTGAATAAGAAAAATGTACTTGTTGAATATGCTTTTGATATTTAAGGATCTGTCAGCTTTGAAAAATACTTAATTGGATTCCACTTAGAACCAAATTATAAATCTATTATTATTATGTAGTATGAACTGTTAAAGTAAGGTGAGCATACTATAATTTGATACAGTGTCAGTTTTATCTAGTAAAGCAAGTAGCTCAAAGTCTTGACTCAAACAATCTTAACCTGTCAGTACAGTGCTACTATTTCTGCAAAGCCTCTGAATATAATTATTTTTAGTAAGACACCTGATTTTTGAATATTTTATCCTACTCCCTAAGGTTAGAAAAACTTGCAATATAATTTGAAATGTACCACGCTTCACTGCTGTCTGTATCCTGCTGTTGCTGCACACATATTGAGAGATCTATAGCAGGTTTTTGATTAGAGTACAAAGATATTTCAGGAGAAATGTGTTATTTAAATATGCTTATAATATGGTCTGTTTTAGAATCTCTCCTCTCTGTGTTCTGAGATTGCAATTTCCTTTCAGGTAGGAATTTAAGTTGCTGGTTGCTTTTAGTGTAGCAAGCATCAGGCCAGTCTGTTAGTGCTGTTATTCGTCATAAACTGCTAGAATAACCTATGTTGTGTATTTCTTCAAAGCTGATGGAAGATAGAAGATCTAACTTAAGAAATTAAAATTCTGTGGTAGCTTAAAAGAATTCAGAGCAAAAATTTGGGCTTGTCCTAGATGGGAATGAATAATTTATTTCTTACTTGTCTTATTAAAACACATTTCCTTCCATGTTAATTGAGATCTGTTTTACTATGGTATTTGTGTATTTAGAGAGAGAGAGAGATGAGTATGAATATATATGAGGTTTCAAAGATATTTATATTGTTCTTCAAGTAATTTTCTCTTTTCTTTTAAAGGATCAGAGTAACAATGAAATAATGATTGGAGTGATGTCAGGTGGAATACTAATTTTTAAGAACAAAGTACGAATTAACACCTTTCAGTGGTAAGGACAGCTATTTAAGCTAATGTTTTTGTTTGGTATTTCAAAACATATTTTTACCACTACCACTGTCACATGGTTTCCACAAGACTGAAACTTGGTTGTAGGATATAAAGTTGAAATTATTTACTTCATGCAGTGCTCTTACCCGTTTTGTCACATGTAACAACTGCTCTGTGTGTGTTAAATTTAATGTAGGTGTGGCACTTGAAGATAAATGAGGTGGAACATTCAGGATATTTGCATCCATAGATAACTATTTTAATGATAAGGATCAAAAAAGTGCATTTATTGCAGAAAGTGCTGTCATTGATTTCTCCTCCTAACTGAAATAGTTTTTTAAGCTGTTCTGTAAACGTGGTGTTATCTGCATTAAATATGTTACTCTAGTTACTAGTCTTCTCAAGTTGGGATCCTGTTCATATTTATTCATATAAGAGGGAGACAGATCTAAAAGAAATCCTATTCTGCACTATAACTTCTGTAGTGCTCTGTAGTAAAGTGCTCTATATCCCCAATGGTTTTTTTTAGTTCCGTCAGGAGTAACTTTCCCTTGGTTTCCTTTCTCTGCTTGGAATCCCCTTTGACAGCCTTACCTACTACATATGTCACTGTATGTGTGTAACAGCTGTAACAGCCTTCTGACTGGGCCAAGTCAGCCATATAAAGCTCTCATAATAGACATTAGTTTACAAAAGCTATTTACTCTAGAAAAATTATGAAAAGCTTTGCATTTTCATTTGCTACTGCAGTGTGTACTTGGGCAGTGCAGTACTGGACTAAAGTTCTTGACTGGTCTGTCATCTTCATATAAACAAATTAAATTGATTACCATAGTCGAAACCAGGGAAAACTTTTCTCTGAATTCAAACTGATGCGAGCGGTTGAAATCCTTGGGTTTTTGTTGTTTTCTGTTAGCACAGGGTAAGATCTGTTACCTGTAATCAATGACCTGTTTTCATTTAGTTCCCTTGCAGAGATTCAAGATGTTAATAACAGTCTTGATCTTTCCTGCAAACCAATGAATTTCCGAGACATTCTGGTTCTCTGTGCGAAGCTTAGTCTAAGTTTTGTTGTAGAATGTTGTGTATTCTGTGGTTAGAAACAGTGTGAATGGTCAAATTTTAGTAGAATTGATACAGCCAGATACAGTTGAACATGGTAAACATTTTGCCTGTAAGCATTGAAAGAAAAGTAAGCCTGAGGCAATTACGCAGCATGTAAATTTTCAATCTCCATGGTTAGTTGGGTAAATTAAAACTGGATATTGCAGTGCTGAGTCTGGAACTACTGTACTAGTCAGTCAGACCTGCCTTTATAATAGTGACACGTTCTGAGCAAGATATCCTTCTGGTAATAGTTTTGAAGTGTTAGAGCCATTTCTGGGTTAAGACTGCTTTATAAATGCAATGCTGTAATAGTCATGCAGGTTTTAATTCAGGCTGCTTTTTTCTGCTTGATTTATTTTTGGGAAAACAGTAATAGTAGAAATAGGTTCTATAAAACACACTCCTAAATTACTGAGTACGTACAGTATAAGTCATAATTAAGGTACATGCCCCTACTGGAAGTTAGAGGTTTCTGTGAGCTCTGCTTCATATTGTTTGCATGCTAGGGATGCTGATCTAAATTCTTAGTGTGGTTTTTGTGTGTGTGTGTAATTACCTAATCAGTTTGTCTTTGTATTTAATCGTATCAGCTGACATCAGTGATATTAATTTCTTCCTGTGAAGACTATAGTACCAACAAAACTGGTCTTTACAAAAAACAACCAACCAACCAACCATCCCCACGTCCCCCATTTTGTCCTATTATAGGTTTCCTTTTGCTATGAGTAAGGATCTGAAATGTGAGTTCTCACTGTGTAGCTCAATAGTAGACCTGTTACCTCTCCTTTCTGTCTACAGTCATGCAGCTGCTCCAGTAACGCCAGTACTGATACTTTTTCTTTTTGCTTCCGCTTATTTTTGCTCCTGTGCAACTGGAGCTTTGTAATGTCTTCCCGGTGCTTTATGGCTACAGTGAATGTTTAGGTACCTGTTTTTTCAGTACTCCTAAGCTGAGTTTTGAGGCAAGTGAGAAGACAGACATGCAGGTGTTTGGGAAGAAATAAAGGCTTAACTGTATTGCTCAGGAGATGATTCAAGTAAAATGTCTTTGCCCTCTCCCTCTTAATTTGATATTACATCTAAATTGCATATGATGAGCCTTATGATCATGGGGAGATATGAAACAGGAGGGAGACAAGGCAGGAATAAGGCAAAACAAAGGACACTGCCTTTTATCCAGTGTGTCCTAACTTGATCTTCCTGTATTGTGGGTAATTCCTCTTTTCCCCAAACTGTGCTACCAGGCACAGAGACCTGGGAATCCAGAGAGCAGATCTTGCCCTTGAAGGCGAAGGGAGTAGAGCATGGATTACCTCAGCACTCCCTTTGTTACTAGATGACCTGTT
>NW_010339355.1:28384-80680 GCF_000700745.2 Antrostomus carolinensis
TCTTTTGCAGTCAAGGTACCCCTGGAAAGCTTTGTTGCCTTTTACATCCGTTGCCTGTTGCAACTATGGTTGTACTTTGGCTTTCCTAGTTTTATCTCTTAATGCCTAGGCAGTACTTCTGTGTTCCTCCTTGGTCATCTGATCCTGCTTCCACATCCTGTCACTTCCTTTTGTGTTTGAGCTCAGTCAGCAGTTCCAGGTTCATCCAAGTTGGCCTTCTCCCATGCTTGCATGTGTTCTAGCACATCAGAATTGTTCTGGATTGAGAAGATTGTCCTTTTATATTTGCCACCCATCCTCAGTTCCTGTGCCTCAAAAGGCAGCTTTCAAGGGATTTTGCCTACCAGATCTCTGAGCAAGCTGGAGTTTCTTCTCCTGACCTCTCCAGGGTTGTTTAGTCTGCTGCATCCCTCCTCAGGTCCCTGAGGATCTTTAGCTTCACCATCTCACAGCTGCTGGAGCCAAGTTTCTTTGACTACTAAACATAGACAGTCCTTCCTTGTTTGTGAGTTGTGTGACCAAGAGCATCTTCACTAGCTGACCAGTCCAGAACCTGTGTCAAAGAAGTCTTAGTCAAGAAATTTGCTGGATTGCTTGTGTCCCGCTGTATCACCCTTCAGGCAAGGGCTGGGGTAGTAAAGTCCTTAGTGAGAATCAGGGCTTGATATAATGAGACTTCTACCACATGTTTGAGTACAGTCCTCACTTTAGACTAGGACTTATAAATAACTCTTAATTTTAAAAGATATATCTTATGATTTAGGATGTCTGAGGTGACTAGAGAATGGAAAATCATACCAGGAAAATATTATTGATGCCTGCCTGTTCTTACTCTCTTAGTTGGGTATGCACCATTTCTGACAGAGAAAGGAAACAGAGGCAGACATGCCTTCTGCTTTGGCAGAATATGGATATTCTTATTTAATGACTAGCAGGGTATTAGCAGTGCATATGAACTCTGTCTTATCTGCTGTATTTTTAAAAAATAACTGAGATTCAGCTTTGCTGAGTCATTTCTGTGTACCTGAATGGGGCCTCTTATGGGCTGAGTTAGACCTTATTGGCTCATGTTATAGTTTTGAATCTGTTACAAATTATTTCAGGCTTAAAAGGCATCTGACCTCACTCTGCCTAAATTGTGGGGGGAGGTTAAAAACCAATGTGTATAGCTTTCATCCTTATCATTCTCCTTGAGTCTGTAAATCACCAAAGGCAGCAATTCCTTTAGCAGAAAAGGGGATAAAAGAGTAAAAGGTAGTAGAATGTTTTTATAGATTGAAAAATTTTGATTTATTTTCAGGTGTGCTGTTGGCACGCTAAGCAAATCTGGTATGTTGTAGAGTGTGTGCAGTTCATTTTTTAGAAGAGGTATATAGTAAAATACTATTTTAATTGCCCTGTACCCCAAAATTTTAGAAAACTAATCACAACATACTTCTGGTTAACTGCAGCCTAAATAGGCTAATAAAACTTTTTTGTTTTTTCCACAGTCAGACTGCTATAATCACTAGTGTCTATCCCATCCAGCAAATTTAGGACCCATCTCTAATTATTCTTAAGCAACTGTTTGTCACAGGAGGTGCTAAGAAAATTCCTGCATTGCTGATGAAATAATGTTATTTTGGTAGACAAGTTGTAGCCCTCTTATAGTTTCTAATCCTCGAGAAACTTAACTTCAATAGCAACAATTTATTAAGAAGTAAAAAAAAAAAATACAATACAAAGTTATAGGTGCTACTTTTTTGGTGACTAATGGGAAAGCTATGAAAGAAAAAAGAAATGGGAAAAGATTTATATAATTTATAGATTTATAAAGATTTATATTTAAAGGCTAATATTCACAGACTTCCTTTATGTTATTGGAGACAGAAGCTCTCTCAACAAATTAAGACATCCAAGTTAGGTTCCTGCTTTGAAAAATCCTGTGGAGAAAAATGTCTCCATTTGATTTAGTTAAGATGATAATTTCTATATAGAGATATCCAACTTAGTTGTCTGTTAATGTTTTGCTTCTCATCCTTCCTAGTCTAGAGGGGTTTTTATTCAACAAGGTGATTAATATACAAGTAGTAATTCCAGTCACTGTTGAGATCCCTGTATATTCTTCATTAATAAGTTTATCTCAAAAATTGTAGCACTATCTTCACTGACATGGTTTTTTGTTTTGTTTTGTGGTGGGGTTTTTTTGCAGTTTGGGTTGTTGTTTTTTTTTTTCCCTTTTGTAGCTTTACCAACCCAATATAGTGACTTGAAGTACAGGGACCATCAGAGATGACAGTTAAGATTACAAAGGGTGCTCTGTATAAACCTGTTGTGTAAAAAGGTTGGTTGTATGTAACCCCTGAAGAGTTTGCTGTGCAATTTCCCACAACTTTACTATGTGATTGAGATTCTCTTTTACTTTGAGTTTCATGACAGTTGTCAGTGAAATCTCCTTTGAGTGAGGTAGCATTTGCATTGTGTTCCACCGTCTACACTATGGTATCAGTTGTTCCTTTTCAAGTCACAGAAATTACTATATTTTTTCTTGTTACAATAGTAACCTTGATTTTAATCTTGACCAAAATAACACTCTTGTGTATTTAATAAAGGATGTGCACTGTCCTAATACTGCATTTCTTTGGAAAAGTATGCAATTAGATTGTGATAGAAATATGGCCTGTCTTTTCACATTTAGCATAGCTGGCACTGCAGTGACCATCCCACATTGTCTGGAATTACTGTCAGCATCTTATATGTTTATAGAAAATCTGGAAGACAAAAAGATCTGTAGGCTGTTTTGTTGGTTTTGGTTGTTTTTTTTTTTTACTGGCATGTGATATTTTAAATATTTTTTCCTCCTCATAGTATGATGATTTTTTGTTTGTTTGTAACTTTGTAAATAGCAAGATCGCAAGTCCTTATCTCTGTGCTTATATCTCGACTTAGCTTATTTTAGTAAAACAAGTTCTGGTTATATCTAAAGACATGTAAGAATATAGAGAAAGAATGTATTTAAAGAATCAGGTGAAGTTCAAAGTATTTGTTTCATAGTCTAAGGGATAATGAAAGCAGTCTCAGAAAAAGAGAACATCTGGTTGGAATGACCTGGGGATAGAACAGCTCTTTGGACTTTGGAACTGGGAAAGATACTTAAATTAGCAACTGCCCTAGGTTTAGAATGAAAACAAGTGAATTTGATAGATAACTTAAATATATGACTCATAAACTTCAAATTATACAAGCTATTTTATATAATCTTTGATCTTGTTTTTTGTCTATGGAAATTTCATGGAAATGAAATGAAATCTGTTTTCTCTAGAAAGTGTGTTTTCAGTAGGTGTATTTAAGCCCTTAACCATGATTCAGTATACTAAGTGTTTAAATATTGTGATTTTATTTTTCATTTAGGTTGAAGATTGTAAAAATTTCTTTTAAGTGCAAACAGTTTTTTATTCAACTTAGGAAAGAATTGGTGAGTAATGTCTTAAATTTCATCTCAAAAAGTAGGAACAATGAAATTTCTCTATACTGCATGTCTGCATTATACTGACTGATATTATGTTAATTCTTGCCTTTATCTGCAATTAAAAGTCCAGTTTCACCAATATTCTGGCTATTTCAGTTCTGAAATGGGAATTAAAATGCTTTAGAAGACTTTTTAAAATTTGATTTGCCTTATATTTAAGATAAGTTTAGTTTTACATTTGTATGCAGGAAGTGTAACTTGCTTATATAACACAAATGTTGAAAAGCTTGAAAATAAATCAATATTGAATTTAAATTTCGGAAGAAACCAAATTAAAATTAAAGGTAGTGCTTAATGCTGCTTTGGTTGTAAATGTGCTTGTAAGTAAATGTTTCATTAAAATATGCTGATTTGTATTATTCAGATTCAGTAATGGAAGTTTAATAAGAATTTATTACTTATATTTAAACAGAAGATATAATAATGTCTTTGCAGTTTTAAATTATATATGGTAATTTTTTTATATCTGCTTTTAAATTTGCTGGGGAAAAGTTGAAGCTTTCTGTGAAGAGTATGTTTCACTTCTTGTGGTGTGTGTTTGCTACCCTATGAAACACCACAGGACCACTGTGCATTTAATTCAGCAAGAAATGGATTGTTCCATACCTCCAAGAGATTAGAGTCTAAACCCATCACAGACATACCACTGGGGAAGGATGGAGGAATTAATTAAAAATATTACTATGTGATTAACTCAGATTAGTTAAAAGGTTTTGTGCAGTTCTTATAGCTGAAAGGATTTGAAGACCTGAAATGCAGAGTTACTGACTAGATAAAAAAGATGGATTCTAGGCAGAAATGCATCCTGAGTACTATAGGACTATTCCAGGTCTAGAGACAGTGTAGTTAAACAAGAAAAATATAAGGAGGAGACACCTGTTATGTCAGATCAGGGCAATGGCTGGTGACTGGTACTGAAAACAGGAGTCAAGAAGGTCCTTTAAAATGAGGCCCAGGAGTTTGTGGTTTTCACAAATGGAACTACCTCCCCACATGCAGACACTTTATTGTGTATTAGTTAACAGAAGTGTAACCCATGTGCTTGGAGCAGTGTAAGTAGCTATCAGTTCAGAAGTAGAATAAGAGGATTTAGAGGATTTTGGAGTAATTATGTGTAGAAAGAAATTGACTTTGACTATTACATGAAATAAACAGGTGCATCTGTCAATGTGAGCAGAAAAATGGTAATGATACAAAAGAGGTGGGGGGAATATTTTGTTGTGGTGACACAGGTATTTCTTAGTACCCTACAGGTGCTATAGGCTAGTTCTCAAAGGCAAACTGATCTCTGACAGCCCAGAGGTCAAATTTTGTCCTGATACCAGTGTGTGTAACTTCCATTACAGTTGCAGGAATGATGTATGTAGATCTGAGATGAGAATTCAGAAGTTAAGAACTGCAGTTGCTTTCTAAATCAGAACTTGAAGAAAAGGCTGTAGTAACAGAGTTCAGGACCTTGAAGACTGAGATAACCTAGATATAAAATTGGATTAAGTACTTACTGTACTTGACTGTTTTCTGCAGGAAAAAAATATTCTGCATATAGTTGAAAGTAATATAAATAGCTTTCTCATCTTGTTTTTTCTGTTGCTTTTTAATACTCTGCATATCGTTACTTGCACCAGAATGTAGTATGTGTAACTAATGTAACTTCTCTTCTGAGACATCTTATCCAAGCCAACAAATTAAAAAGCTTCGTACTGTTTTTCTTTAAACTCTATGTATCAGATGAAAACTGATGGCAGGAACTTAATTTTCATTCATTTCAAGTCATGAATATCTTAAGATCAAAGCTTAAATTTGGCTTCCAAAGAAGACGTACTTTAACTAATTTTTTAATCAAACTTAATATGAAAATTGCTATTTCCAGAGCTACTTTCCCTGAGTAGACTCGTAGGATAGGATTCATCTCACTTATGTTCAGCTTCAGTTAGGTTAAAAGAACATATTTTCTGTTTCATGATAATTAGCTAACCAAAGCTTATCATTAGACTTCCTCTATAGTAGCAAGACACATGCAATGAAACACCATGGAGGAATTAGAAGTACATTTTAGGATGGATTAAGTTGCTCTCTGGTGGCATATGCTTACTTGTGCTTTCACTTCCATTAACAATAAAGGGAGTCTAAATGACTCTGTTTAGGCAGCAGAAACTAGGTGAAGTGACTCAGTGATTGCACATTTGGTGTTTAAAATATCTCTGGTCTGGTGCTTTGAGTGTATATTTAAAAGCACTGATTTACGGTATGGCAGTGCAAATACATTCATGGTATGCTGATGAAGTGTTTCAAAGGGTGTAAATATATAGCAAATTGTACAGCTGAGTAACTGTGTTTATCCTGATGCAAAGCTGAGGTGAAGGTTAAATTAGTGGACTTGGGAGAGGAATTTTCCAGTGTTTTGTTGCTGGATTTTTTTTTCTTTTCCAAATTGGGCATCATATGCTTTTAAGTAGTCCTAAACAGATAGTTTTTCAAACACTGCTAATGAGTGTTGAGAGCTCTTAGTTGCAGCTGTCCTCAAAAGTGCAAGTGCCTTATCTTTTAATCACGTCTTAAATTTATTCCCTGAGTTGGCATTGCTTAGAGGCATCAACATAAGTAAAAAATTATTTGCCTATGTTTAATAGATTATATCTGTGTTTAAATAAATCACTTAAAGGAAGTCAGATGAAGCAGTTTAATGTCAAAGTCATTTTCCACTGGTAGCATAATACAATCTGGAATGGAAGCTGGTTGTGCATTCTGGCAATTGCATAGCTGGAGCACGCATTCACTGGAGTATATTTCCTTTCCATTGTTTCTTTATGATTTTGTGGGGGAAAAAGAATGAGAATGTTACATGTATGACTTCTTCATGCAATATTAGAAGACCTCTGAGCCATAACTTCAATGGCAGGTTTTTTCACCCTATTTTTGTTTATTCTGCCTGTTCCATATGCTGCTTCCCTTACATGCTTTGAAGCTGTTTAAGAATAATTCAGTAGTTTCATTTTTCTAGATGTTTCCCTAAGCTTCTTTGTTTTTAGTTAGTTGCACCCTTGGCTGTTGTAATGTCAACAGTCAGCATCAAACTCTTAATGCTGTCCAGCATACTTTAATGGTCTCGATTCTTTGACAGTCAAATAAGCTGTTCAGTGTGTTCTTTTCCTCTTCTAGAGATGACATATCCACTGAAAAATTGCTTGAGTCTGTAACAAAACAGTATCAATATTTGGCCATGACTAAGACCTGATTTTAGTGTGTGGCCAAAATGATGTTTGTTGATTTTATTTATTTACTCATTTTTTAATTATAGATTATGTACGTGAAATTTGAGCTTTTAATTTTTTCTTCTCACTGACTTTTAGAAAGAACTTGTGGTAGAGTCACAAGGTGATGTATGAATCACAAGGTGATGTATGAATCACAAGGCGATCTATGGGCTGATCTGCCCAAGTACATACTTGATCTTAAGTAACATGGCATTCATTAGATGCCTAGTTAATTGTTGCATAATCTTGTTGAAGTTTCTGCCATTTGGTTTTTGCGTGAAGAGCAGATGCTGTTGGCACAATCTGTGTTGCATTTAAGCTGCCACAGGACTTTTGTCCACTATTTGTGGAACATCTTGAGTCTCTGGAGCATCTGCTGCTTATAAAGGAGAAGTCTTTTTGTCTCTCTCAGAGTGGGAGTAAGGAATTTTTGCTTTGTTCTGGGATTTTTCTTTGTTTAGGAAAAGTGAAAGAGACCCACTAGAGAATGTTTTTCAACCCAGTTTATCTCCTGATTAATGAGACCCACTCTGAAGTCCCTGTTTCAAATCAGGTAAAGGTGGATTTGAATGAATGTCCCCAACCAAGGTGAATGTTGAAGGGCTGAGCTGTCCTATGCGAGAGCAACACCAACACCCATTCTGCTTTTTCCGTTTGCTTTTTGTCCTTTTAATAAAAGGAACCACAAACATGACTTAGACTTTACTTTGCCCTGTCCCTTCAGTGATTCTTCTTGGATTCTGTAGGTACCCTGCCACATGGAGTACATTTGTAAGGTTATGATTTAAATGAACTTGCATGGTGGTATTTGACTTACCTGTAGTTCCACTCTTGGGCCCTGAGCCTCTAGTCACCAGTATTGCATTCCAGCTGCTTCACTCTTCCACCTCTCTGTAGCAAGCTGTTTTCCTCTCTCTAATAGGAAATATGGACACAATTAGTAATTTCACAGCAGAATCCAACTTTGACTCCCTCAGGTAGTCTTCTAACACCGAACAGACCTAAAACCCTGAAATACCTGTATGTCATTGTCATACCATAGAGCATTCAGCATCTTCCAGGAGCCTTGTGCTGTTAAAACCTTCTCATAGGCTGCAGTGTAACCATCCTGGTATTTTATGTGGTTTTCAGTGAAGTACCATGGACGTTAACAAATGTTGCCCTGGGGTTTTACCCTGAGCCCACATTGATTCAAACCTGCTGTTTTCAGGGAAAACGCGGGCAATCTTATTCTAAATCCAGCTACCAGACAGCGGTAGAACCAGGGCTTGCACCCCAGAATCATCATCAAAGATTAATTTCAAGTGCCCAGCTTACATTTGTGTTTTAAAGAACCTGCAAGGGTGGATAGGAAAAAGTTGGGTGCACTTAGGAGCCCGTATGTTACACACTAATTTACCTTAAAGATTGATTCTTAGCTGTAATTGAGATGAAGGGTAGAGTTTGAGAATCAGTTCTCTCTGCACTGCAATGAAAGCCTTAAAAGCTATGAATAGAACTATTGTTAAGGTACCTTTAAAAGCTCTAACACACCAAGTTCCTGTGAAAGTGCTGTTCTGCATTACAATTAAGCTGATCTAGCTGCAGCTCCTCATCATGCTACCAGCTCCCCCTTCATGCTTCATGCCTGATCTAGTGATCAGATGGTGGCATCGGAATCAGATCAGCTCATTGTCTGGAATACAAACTGTGGGAAACAGCAGGATTTTTTTTTTTTTCTCCCAGCCCATAATTATAATGCTTTAAATGTGACATGAAGATCCATGATCATCGGCTCATATAATTTGTCACATTCTCTTTTCCAACAGTGTGAAAGGCTGACAGAGCATTTAAATTTGCTACCTCATGAGAACTGTTTGTTGGAAAACTAAAATCTTAGCTGGTTTGTCCTTTACTGGATCCAGACGAGGCAGTCCATATTTTACTTAGTTCCTTTCTTGCAGAATAATAATGTATTTTGGTTATGTTGTTGTTGTTGTATGTTTACATTGTTGATAAAGCCTTTTTTAACTGAATAGGTAATGGAATTAATTACTGTTGCCTTGTTTTCATTTTTAAGTACTTCTGTTAACATGTCTAGAAAATTCAGAGAACAGTTGGCAATACTTGGAAATTAAGAAGAGAGATATAAGTATCTTTTAGTTTCTTGCATATAATTTCTTGAATTTCACCGATACTCAGAATTTGCTGTTTACTTTTTAAATCCATTTTATTCTTTACCCTAAATTCATCATGTGTCTGAAAATACAGTGTTGTTGTTAGTCGTTAGTCGCAACTTCCCAGATACAATATTGAGAGAAGAGTTGCAGGTCTATGCCCTGGTATCTCCGCAGAGCTAAAGGTGAGCAGGCCAGCAAAAGTTTAACTTGGAAAAGGAGTTTACTGCTAAGTGAAAATAGTTTAAGGTGCACTAAATGTTGTGGAGGATTTAGTATTGTGAAGAGAAAGCAGAATGATGATATTTTCTGGACTATAAAGGTTGTAATCAAGCTCCCTCAACAGGCAGAATAGTTTAGCTTGCTGTGCAATTTTGCTTCTTTCCTTTACCAGGAATCTAATTAATTGTTTAGAAGTGGGTGTATCAGTCAATAACTGTTCCCAGTCTCTAACTGGTGCATGTGCATGACAGTGCTTTGTCTTAACTGTAGTAATCTTGAAAGAGGGAGGCATGTTGCCTTTGAGTTCTTGAATCACAGAAATTTTCTAATGCAGTTTAGGTCCTACCTTTTGGGACTATTTCTTCCCATCTAGGCTTATTTCAATATTGGTAAACACAACCTGTGAGCAGGCTCATTTAAAAAAGAAAAAGTGTCTATAAACTTTAAAATTCCTTTAAAGAAAACTTAGAGGTATTTTAAAAGAGTTTATAATACTTAAAGTTAATGTAAAATTAAAGAACCACTTCGAAAAGCATAATTTTTGAAAAAAAAAAACCTCCCAAGCCTAACAGTATTTATCTTAATTTCAAAAGTAACTGGAAGTAATTTTAACCTGAGATAAATTTTTGTCATTTTTAGCATGAATCTAGAGAAACATTATTGGGATTCAATATGGTGAATTACCGAGCATGTAAGAATTTGTGGAAAGCTTGTGTTGAACATCACACGTTCTTCCGTTTGGACAGACCGCTCCCCCCTCAGAAGAACTTTTTTGCACATTATTTCACTTTGGGTTCAAAGTTCCGGTACTGGTAAGTGCTGATTTCAAATATATGGGAAAGAGCATAAGAGAACACGCAACTCATCAATAAAATAGGGAGTTATTTAGAATCTATATTAAAAGGTGCCATAATTCAAGTAGCTTTTGAATCCTGCAACTGTTCCCCTCCCCTGTTGGCCTAAGTTTCAAATATTGTCAGTAGTTTTCTAGGATAGCTTGAAAATATGATTATTGTATTATTAGTGGTTGCTAGCGAGGCAGTAGTCTGTGATTGTCTTTGCTTGCTTACCTGCTGGGTTATGTTTATCTTAAAAATGTTGTCTCAGAACTTCAAAGTCTTTGACCTGGTATTTTTGAAAACTGATGGATCTCAGATCTTGTGTGCAGCAACAGAAACAAAACAGGCCTAAATAAAGATCAAATAGAAATCAATGAAAAGAAGCTTGTACGAGCAAAGCTCAGTTAAGCTAGGTGCATGCAAATAGGAAGTAGGTGAAGACAAAAGACATACACATTCTGCACCAAAGCCAGAAGTTTGGAAAATTAGAACAAAATTAAGTCCATAACTTTTAAGGATGAAATTAATATAATGGGGGAAAAGCTTGGAGGTGAAAAGAATGACTGTGCAATAACTATAATCCCCAATTTCTGTTCTAACAATGGAGTGGATGATGTGCTTTTCATTAAAAAAACAAACAAACAAAAAAACCCAAAAAACCACCCCTCAGTCAGTAACTGAGTTAGCTGTCTTTGCAAGTACTGCAGAATACCGATGGTTTAAATCGTGCCTGAAGTAGAGAATAATGGAGCTACTACTAATCATCCATCTGGAATGGCAACAGCGTCTGTGACGTACAAAGGGAGATGATGAAAAGCTAGAAAACACATTAACAGACTATTTCTGATAACACTTGTGAATTGCATAAATGTATAAAGAGGCCAAGTAATTCAGTGGCTAGATTTTTGTACCATCTGTTTTTTTGACCACTGTTTACAGCACCCATTTGAGAAACAGCATTCTGTGATCCTGAACAGTGTTTCAGACTTGGTTCAGTGTTCCTCTAGTGAATTTAGGGGAGCTTTTTCATTTCTGTAAAGATTTTGAATTTGAATCATTGTGGTTACCATTACAGAATAGCTGTTTGATGATGACATTCAACTTATGTTAATGTAAGATGAAAAGGGAAACGGCATAAAAATGAATAAGGTCATTAAAGTTAATGAAGCAGCCAAAAGGCTAGAATTTCTGCAAGTAGTCTGAAAGATTTTTTTTAGAGGCAGCATAATAGTAGTAATGTGGCACACAAGGAGAGGTTAAGGTCACTGGTTTTATTTAATCTGGTGAAGAGGAAGCTAAGGGGGAATTTAGTAGCAAACCTAAAGCTACTTCAAGTCTCAGAAATGATGGAGCCAAACTTGTGCTGGTAATGAGAGGTGGTAGAACAAGGGGCAAGAACCATAAACTTCACCTTGAAGATTGTAGCTGGACATTAGGAAAATTTTAGTTTTTTGGAAAAGAGGAAAATACAGAGAGCTTACTGCTTGTCAGAGTTAAAAATGTATAACCCAGGAAGTTGTTAGGCAGCAGGTTTGAAGAGAGCAGCATGGCAGAGGTTGGAAGGCTGCTCTGGACACTGTCGAATCCGATGCCCTGTTCAAACAGGGTCCACTGCAACAGATTGCCTGGGACCACATCCAATCAGGTTTTAAATGTCTCCAAGGATGGAGACTCCACATCATCACTGAGCAACCTGATCCAGTGTCTGACCACCTTCACAGTAAAAAAGTTATGTTTGTTTTGTGCATTTTGTTGTTGTGGCGGTTTTCCTTCTGTTTAAATAGGATATCTTATATTTCAGTTTGTACCCATTGCCTCTTGTCCCATCTCTGGGCTCCCTTGGGAAGAGTCTGGCTGTATTTTTTTTACTTTCCCCTTCAGGCATTTATACACACTCATTGGATCCCCCTGAGCCTTCTCTTCCTGAGGCTCAACAATCCCAGCTCGCTCAACCTCTCCTCATATGTCAGATGCTCCAGACTCTTAATTGTCTTTGTGGCCCTTTCCTTGACTTGGGGGACCCTGGAACTCGACACAGCACTCCAGATGTGGTCTCAGCAGTGTTGAGTAAACCTGCTTTCCAGCCAGTTGGCCCTCAGCCTGTGCATGGGGTTATTCCTCTCCAGGTGCGGGTCTTTGCATTTCACTTCACTGAATTTTGTGAGGTTGCAGTTGGCCCATTTCTCCAGGCTTCACACATCCATTAGTTCTGTAATATGAATGTGAAAATAGCTAATTGGGTATCAGTATCCTTTTAGGACATGGTATCCTCTGACTCTGTGCCTTGTTCTGAAGTTATAAATGGGGAAGTGGCTACAAGATGGAATTTTGCTGGTATCTTGCCACCAATTCTTAACTGTGATAGACACTAAAAAAAAATTGTATTTTTTAATAAAACAGAAATTATGAAATATTATAAAGGATCTGTGATTTGACACAAGACATCTGGTCTTATATGAAAAGTCAGCAAGTTCTAAGATCTAATCTTGGTTTTGACAAGTTGTGTAGAAGAATACAATCCTGATGTGCTTATCATCTAATTGCTTCATGATATTTTGCTGAACCATGTAGCAACTAAGTTATTAGCAATTCGGGGAATGGTTTAGGAGGAGCATGAAAGAGATGCTGTAACTTTTGATTGTGGCTATAACAGGAAGGATTATAATGTTAAGTGTTATCCAAAGATCCAAGCAGAACTTTCTTCTTGCTTTGAATTAAGAAGGAAAAGGAAGAGAAGAGAAAGCTTTATGTTATGCCTAAAATTAATTGGTCTTTGTTTCAGTTAAACTTTAATGGGAAAGAAAACCTATACTTCTGACAAATGCTTTCTAAAGTTACACTGTACTGAAGCCAGCACAATTGCTTGAGCATGACTGAAAATAGAATTTAAGGGTTTTTTGTTGAGGTTATTCCATTTTAAGCAAGAAATTGTTATCCTAAGTTTGTTGCATTTAGTGGTGTGGTTTTGTTTTGCTTTGTTTTCTAGTGGGAGAACAGAGGTCCAGTCTGTACAGTATGGTAAAGAAAGAGCAAACAAAGACAGGGTATTTGCAAGGTAAGCAATTTACATTTGTTACAAGGTCGGTAAATCTTCTGTTTGTATCTTTTTAGATGTTATGAGATCATTGTTTTCTGTTTGCAAAAATATAAAATAAAGAGCAGCAACTGTTGTCAGCTGTTGCTGGTTACTTGACTTAACCCTATTAAGGAATTTAATTTTGATATGGGAGGGTGTCTCTTTGGGGCAGCCAGAAATGGAGGATAATCTTATGACAGAAAAGTTAATAAAGGTGTTCTTTAATATTTCCCTCTATATATTTTCAAAATTCAGAACAGCCTTCAATCTGTGCAGTTTTTCACATGTACTAGCCCTCTTTGTACTGTCTTTATTCCAAAGAATGGTCTCTCTGACTGTTCCATTAAAATACTGAGTTAATGGGTATGTTTTATCCCTGATAACAACCTAAAACTGTACACAGATATTTCCTTTAGAATAAGGTACTGTCAGTGTCTTACGTGGAGAGAACAACTTTATTACTGTAGTTGTAATGAGGTATTTTAGTATGAAAAATTTGACTGGGAGTGAGCTGTTTCTGAAGGTATTCTGTCACAGAGCAGTTGGTTAATCATAGAATCTATTACTTTATTGTATTTCAGACTCCTGAGGGGTTTAGTGATTACAGCAGTCAAGACATAGATTTAGTTCTTCATTCAGAAATTATGATACAGTATTCAAAAGTAAAACTACTGCTGCATCCGTTTGGCAGTCTGCTCTGATCATTAACAGAAAGAATCCTTATGAGAAGGGAGCATGCTCTGTGCTTTTTTTTATGCTTACATTTTTGCTGAGAAAGGGAATGTCTTTTAGGATAGTTAGCCCTTAAGGAACTCTGGAGTTAAAATTTATTCTCACAGACTTTTAGTAACAAGCCCAGCAACCTTTCTCAAGTACGTACAAACACTGGTTTTTTGAGCACTGGCAAATTCTGCCTTGATTTCCTGCCCCCTCCCCTCTGACTTCTTTCCCCCTGTGCAATATAATATGAGTTTTTAGGTGGGCACAGGGTAGAGACCTAGCTCCGTATTAGAAGAATTTGGGGACAGAAGTACTTGTGACACATTTGTTCAACAGGTAGATTTTATAAGACCAATTTATTCTGTGTGCTGTAGAACTATTTTTTACTCTGTTTTACTTTGGGACTCTGGTTAGCTTTTTACTTTGGACAACTTTTTTAGTTCTTGGAAGACTCAACTGAGTTTTATTTCTTTAAATGATGGTTACAAATCAGTTAAAAACTATTTTTCTTGTTGTGCTCTGAACTTGGCAGTTCCTAACAAATAAGTAGGGTGGAGGAGAGCTGATACTTGGTTTCGAGGAGTATATTTATTGTTTTAGAAACTTATTCAGTAGGTGGCACTCTTCCCTTTGTGTCAAAACTGAACAAGTGGTGCTAGGGTCTCTTGTATTTTGTAATATATACTCTGGATAAAAATGAAAGTCACGGCTAGAACTGCTCTGGTGTTTTATCAAATCTTTTTTGTTATTTTTTTGGTAATAATATACTTGGTTCTTCTGTCCTCAGTAATTTTATTTTCCACTGTTGCTTTTAACTTAAGGAATGCAGCATTCATCCTCACCTTTTGAGTTGATTAGTAATGTTGATGACTGATACATGTCTGAGGCATATCTGTGTAAATCAGTGAACTGAAGTCAATGGCATGTTGTAGTGAATACACCTCGAAAGCCTTTCAACAGAGCATCTGTTTCTTCCTCTGTCCTTCCCATCAGTGTGCAATTAATGCATTTTTCCATTTTAAAGACTTAGTATTTTCAGGGGTGAAAAAACTTGAAATATAAGACGTTTCTAGAACACCCACGTGGTTTAAGAAGCTTAATGTAAGAACATGACCTTTAATTCTTTGTCTTTTAAACATTTACATTTCAAGTTAAAATACCGAGTAATGTTAGCCTTTTTATATTCATATAGAGGATAAATTTTGCTTTTTAAGGTTTTCCTGGTATAACGTGACTTTCGTTCCTGCAACCTGCCTTTCCCTTTCTCAGTGTGTCTTTCTTGGACAAAGTCATTGTGTTGTTGAACAGCTTTTTAAGCTGTCAAGCAGCAGGCTTGTTTCAGTTGCTTTTCAAAGTTCTGCTAAGTATTGGTTGCTTCTTGCTATGAAATCAGGAGCATGCTAGTGTTACAGTCAGGTCTTTCTTGAGAATTAAGTGGACACATAAAAAAATAAATCATTACTGTCGCTTTTATTATTACCACATCAGAAGATTTATTCAAGATCAGTTGGGGGGAAAAAAATTTTTCAGTTTTTTTTCCCTAGAGCAATCCAGATTTGCACTCCGTTTTATCAATATCTAACTAGAAACTGCCTTATTTGAGCTAATATTGTCAAAGGAAACTTCTTAATCATTTCTTTTTAAGAAAATAACACAATTAGTCATATTGAGATATTGAGTGATCTGTTTGTTCTAAGTTGAGAAATGGTGGTTGCCACAAGTAATGATCATCTAGCCCTTGCACACTGAGCACAAGACATGGAAATAAAGTTTCTTAACAGCTATTTGGATAAAACAGTTACAGACTACAAGTAGTAGGCTTAGCTGTTTGTTCTCAGGATTTTACTTTAAAATTAGCTGAAGTAGTATTAATGGATTTTTTTTTCCAAATCATAAAAGCATTTCAAATTAATTTTAGAAAAAGGAATCTTATTATTGTGAAGGAGATAGTCTGTAATAAATTTGATACCTTTTGCAGATGCTGTTTTCTTAATCTTCGTATCTTCATACAGCACTAACTTCAGCACTTAGAAAACAGTTGCTGCAGTTATTTAGATTTTTTTTTTTCATCTTCATCACACCTGTTCTCTTGGCCTTATTTGCTGCAGAATACTCAAAACCCAAGAAAACCTGTAAGAATTAATTCCAGGACCTTAAAGTGAAAGAAGTTTGATCAAGTGATGAATTGAGAGATTTCTTAAAGAGCACTGTTCTCTCTCAAAGTCCTTGCAAAATATTCTAATTCTGTTCAGTTTTGATGGAGTGCACTGGAGCTGAGAGGAGATAGTTTATGCACGTTGTATGATAGTGAGTGGGTGTCTCAGTCATTTGGATTTGCAGACTCCCTATCATTGAGTTGCAATCTCTGTTTCCAAATTTCCAATCTTGCTTCAACCATGCATTTATTCAGGTTAATTAAATAATTCCTTGAGTGCTTTAAATTGCATGTCATTTGTGGTGTATCTGCAGATTTATATATAGTTTCAGTCGCTTGGTCTGAAGCAGTAGTTGCCAGTGTTGCTGAGAAACGCGTTCCCTGTACTCCTTGTCAAAATACAAAGCAAGGCCGTGGCTCCAGGTTATATTTCTTTTTAGGACAGAAATGATTTTAAAGATTCCCAAAGAATATCCTCTTTCTTTGCCAGCTCCTGTGAGAATTTAGCACTTCTCCTGTGGGATGCAAAACAAATTCTGCCTTGGAAAGCTTTTGTGTACTGTAGCTGAGCTAATATAATTTGTTGTGCTTTTTTTAGTTGCATTATGTAATTTCATCCCTGCTACTACTCTTTTTTTTTTTTTTAATTATTATTACTTTTTTTAATTTGATGCAGTGTCATAGCTTCTAAGACTGTTCTTGATTTTGGGGGCAGGTAAAGTTTTCTTTGTCCCTACTCAGGTAGATAGGACTTCTTCCAACTTTTTTAGGAATGTCTGAAAATTAAATCTGAAAATAGTTTACTCTGTTAACTAGCAGTGCCCAGTGCTGGGGTGTAATAGAAGCATCCAGACTTGAGCAGACAAATGTGGAATTTAGAATTTCAGAGTTTATTAAAGCATTTAAAAAGTATTTTACAGCTTACTTCCCTGCTCCCATCTCCTCAGCTGCACTCTGGCATGAGAAAATTATTTTATATTGTAAGAAATTAGTGATACAGGAGACATTTGCAGGAATATTTCACAATATATCTTAAATGTTAATAAAAAACCCCTTACTGTTAGATTTAGAAGTGTTGGCAGGAGAACTAGTATCAAAAAGCCACAGCACTGATAAGTTCAGTGCTGCAGTGTGGTAATTTTTTCTTTGAAATTTCTGCAAAGACAGGAAGCGGAGGCAACAAACATGAGTGGGTGGGACTCTGAGGTTAGAGCTGTTAATAAAATAATTGAAACAAACCTTTGCTGATAAGTGCTGCAGCTGTTTATCATGGCAGTAATGTATTATTTATGAAAGATCACAGCCTATTCACACTAAAAGGTGAGTTTTCTTAACCTGGATTTTTTTGATAGGGAAGAAGGTGACGCTTTTCTCATTTTAGAGTTATGTTCCTTTGTTGCATAGATTGAGGAAGTTTTCAAAAACGTAGTTACAAACTGTGACTTAAGATGCAGTGCAGTGGGGTTTTTTTGAAGCAGTCAAAAATGCAATTTTTGGAAAAACTTGTTTTTTCCACTCATTATATACTTTTGTATCTCTGTAATTTAATTTGTTTTATACAGGCAAGGATGATGCCCTTTCATTGTTGTTGCATATTTAAAAAACAAACCACCACCAACTTTCCTATATTCCACTTGTTGCTTTTTTCACTGAAAGTAAATAAGGCTCAATAGCTGCCTTCACATGTCTGTCAGAAATACTGGATCTGCAGTCCTGCATTTACCTAATTTAGCATTGGATATATTACGTGCCTCTGCATTTTTCCCTCGGCCCATTCTTTGGTTAGTAGAATCCACCTCTTGGCAGAGCTGGTTCTTGATGCTAATCTGCTGGCTGCAAGTGTGCTGTCAGCAAAGCCTAGCTAATCATAGCTTTGATTAATAAAAGAATAATGAACAGATAAGGTTAGACATGCATTTCAGTTCTGCTGGTTTCTTTTTATTTCACCTGTTCTGCACTGCTCAAGTTTGCTCTGTTTGTGAAGAAAAATATCTTAAGTGGTTTGAGTTGCTTGCATTTAAAGCAGATTACAGAAATTGAAATGCTGGTTTAATTGACATGATATTAAGCTAATTACTTTTTGAATCAAATTAATACTGGTTAAATACAGTGAAGCAGACTAAGAAACTGGATGTGTTTTTCCTCAGGAATTAAATAACTGATATTTTCCCTGTTTTCAAATATCAATATACTATTAGATTTTTTTTTCCCCCCAGATGGAATAAGACCTGAAACAGTAGTATTTAGTATAGCCCATCTCACTTAACTGTCTGAAATTTGTCAGCTGTTGTTCAGTAAGTCTTTAAAGCAGCAAAGCAGCATGCAATATGTGTTCAGAACAGCTTTTGGGTGTAAAACCAAAAATAAACCCTCCACACACAGATCACCACTCCTTTAGTATCAAACACTGTTGACAATAATAGGACTTATTATTTCTGCAGATGAAGATAGATTATTTGATATGATGCTTGACTGGGTTCTCTTGTAGACTTTTTTTTTAATACTGAGAACAGTCTGCTCAAGATAGTGGCTTGCATTGAGTTTTAAGTTCCATGAGAAGCAAAAATGTATTTGTAACTAAGGTTCTCATTTTCAGAAGGATGTAATTTGCATGTGGGTAGTTCCTTAATTTCTCAAAGTTCCTTCTTTCTGGACCTGCACTTCCAGTAAATCAGTAAGGTGATAATGATGAAGATAAAGAACAGTTACCATGTGTCCCAGGGACACCAAACGCAGAAGTTATTTTGTGATATGGGTGTATGGAGCTGGGGAAAGAAATGAAGGAGTTATGCTGATACAATAATATCTTGTCGCCTCATTGTGCAAAGCTGGAGAGTAGAGAAAATATAATCATTGAATATAAAGGCAATTGGGAATGAAATTATAATGGCACGAGACTGGTGAAATTGAAGTATCACTGGAACAAGAGAGGGCTGGATAATGATAGAGGAGAAACTTCAACTGTATAGCACCATCAAAGTAGTAGAAGTAAAGTAAAAACTTGGTAACACAAAATACACAAGACCTTTAAGGATTGTTGGTTTGTTTTTTTTTTGTTTGCTAAAGAATTTTCACTTGAAAAAAAGAACCAGCAAAGTCTGGGTATGTTTAGTTGCAGGAAAAGTGAACCATCCAGTGTGATGGTAAGAAACAAGCAACCACATTTGTGGTCAAGTACAAATCATGTATTTGATTTCCAGTGCAAAAGGGAAATACAATATTTCATGAGGGATTGCAAGTATGGTCTCATTTGTGCTTAAGAAATAGGTGAAAGAAACAGCAGAAGGGGATCGTGTGTTTCCTGGGATGACTGCAGAATGAGAATAAAAAGTTTCCTCAGTATCAAGAAAGGGCAATGAGTAGAAAATACAATTCCTTTTGTGTAAAAACACTGGTGATAACGACCTTTAACCTGAAGCGTGTTTCTGGCACAAAACCAAATGAAGTTTGGTTACCCACAAATAATTTTAAACAGGATGATTGCATCAGCCTGGTGACAAAACATGTTCTGGAAGAAAGCATGTCACCTTGATGGGAATCCCTGATGAGAAAAAAAAACTCAGTAGCTCCATTGCCACGTTGGTGATTACAACATTTTCAATTCTTCAAAGTTTTTGGAAGGGTTTTTTTGGGCTAATGTTTCCACTGCTTTATATTTCCTAAGATGGCTGAATAGAGGTTACTTAGAGGTTTTTTGGGTTTTGGTTTGTTTGTTTGTTTTTTGGTTTTTTTTGTGTTGGGTTTTGTTGTTGTTGTTGTGTGTGTTTGGGTGTTTTGGGTTTGTTTTTTTTTTTACTTTTAAGTTCAGACCTCTCAATGTATCTTCTGTTTGAGTCAGAATCTCTTTTAGGCATCAGAAATATCTAGTGAAGTTTAGTGGGTTCTTCTTCTATCTTGTCTGTCTCCCTCCCAGCCAACAGTATTTTGTGACTGTATTTCACTGACTTTCTTGTACAAAGTACAGAAAATAAAGTAAAATATATTGAGTGCTGCCTATGTGAATACAGTTTTGCATTATTACATGTCTTTTCTTCCATATAATTAGGTTTCCTATGATAGAATATCAGTTTCATTGTGGTGAATTTTATGTAATTTTGTTCTTACCTCATATAATTTTTGGTTAGTGATTTTACTTTCCTCTTCTAGATCCCCCAGTAAACCCTTGGCACGGAAATTAATGAGTGGGATGGACTGGGAAGTAGTGAGTAGGAACTCACTGTCTGATGATAGGTTGGAAACACAGAGCCTACCATCAAGGTCTCCACCTGGAACCCCCAATCAGTAAGTAGCATTGAAAGTTCTCTCCCTAGAAGTGACTCTACCTCTAATGTGTACTTGTGTAATAGAAGGATTAATGCATTACAGAGACAAATAACTTCACAAATTTTGTGCTGAGTGGTTCACTGGAACATTTAACTCCAGATAAGAGAAACTGTTTGGAGGTAAATTTTAGGTGCTTCTCACTTAACCTATAAAAAGTGTAAGATGTAGCACGCTACCCTAAATTTGACAGCTTGAGTTTTCTCAAGCACAGTTCAAACTCAATTACTGAGTTGGAGAAGAAAAAATCTTATAAAATCTCTGTGCTATTTGAGAAATAATTGATTCTGGTTAATGCCACTTCTTAAAACATTGGGGAAAATTACTTAATCAGAAATCCTTGCAGGTTTATTCCTTTCAGTTTTTCTGCTTTTCTTTTCAAAGCTCACTCTTTTCACATGATAGAGCTTTCTGTGTTATGTTTGTAGTTAGTGAAAAATCATTCCTGATTTCTTTTGGAAAATAACCAGTTTTTTCAGTGTGCTGAAACTGACTTAGGAATCAGTATTATCCAATTTTGTCTTGCATAAACCAAAAGTTGTTAAGATTATTTGGCACTACAGCATATTATTCAAAAGACTGTTGTTGTAAATACCTATAGCATTTAAAAATTATTGTTAAAATTGTGTAATAATGATGCTCATAGCATAACATAACTTAATCATGCATGGGTTAAGAAACATGCCTATGTCACTATATTAGTTTTCAAAGGGGAAAATTTTGGGTAACAAAAGATAAGAATCTCAGTGCAAAGCTTATGATTCTTCTAGGAGAAGATGCAGGGGATAAAATATTCATCTTAATGAATCCATTTTAATTTCTGCCATGAACAGAGCCAAGATTTTTCTTCTTGGGGATTCATTTTTCTTCTCATTGACTGAACTGTCAGGTCAGTCAAGTAGCCTGTTCATTGGACCATAATGCTTTCAGTCTTCTTTAATTAAAAAAAGAAAGCGCCATTTAGTGTTTATGAAAATAATTTTTGAACACTTTTAAAAAGAAAATTATTAAATTTAGCATGCTGATCTGACAACATAATTGTTTCCTTTATTTTGTAACCTTAAATTGTTTAATAGAAGTATGTGTATGAACATATGCTTGCACTGAGAGGAAGTAATTATTTTAACATTCCTTTGTAATGGTGTAAGAAATGTAGATTAATTATAATATTCTTTTCACATTGCACTCCTATGCTTTCCCTCTCAGTCGCAACTCTGCCTTCACTCAAGAGGGAGCCCGGTTACGACCTTCATCAGTTGGACATTTAGTGGACCACATAGTTCACACTTCCCCAAGTGAAGTATTTGTAAATCACAGGTCTCCATCTTCCACCCAGGCTAATAGCATCATACTGGAATCATCACCGTAAGTTCTGTTAGCCATCACTGTATGGTAGCATGCAGGGCTTCTAAAGATTTTAGAAATCTTCATCATTAAGAATTTATTGTTAAATGTTTGGGTCAGGGCGAGCCCAAAAATCTAATAAAAAGGTAGCTGTTGTTTAGGGAGTATTAGTATAGGTCTTACTGAAAATCAAATGATACAGAAGTAAAGACCTATGTCTGACATGTTCCTGGTGCAGGATTGCGGTACCTTCCTCACCCACCCACCCAAAATGTGGACTTGCTCTAATGTCACCATCAGTGCCTGGATGTGGAAGTGAAAGTTATTTTTTTGGTAGAACTGAACTATGTTGTTTTGTGATCAAAGTTTTTCATTCCCATGAGTTTGGAAATTTTGCTTTTTGCCCTTTTTACCAGGGCACAGAAATATGAGTGAGCTTTACAAATTTCTTAGCCAAAATACCTTTTTAGCACTCCAGCGTTCTGAGGTTCCTAGTATGTTTTGTATGTTGTTATAGAGTATATCTTTATTTTTTTTAAGATAGCACTATCAGACTTTTTTCTGTTATGCTGAATATTCTTAATAGTATAAGTTTTTTATGCTATTATTATGTGTTAAGTCCAGAAGCATGACAAACAAAAAAAGTTGAGTTATTCAAAGATATGAAATACTCAATAACTTGTGGCCAGAGCACAAATTAATTGGGGAAAAATGAGTCACAATATACACCTTGTTAACACTGCCAGTATACCTTGTTATATGTATGTAGCTACATGTGTAATGCTAAATTTGCTGTCATAATTTTATATAATCTCTGTTAGCGAGGAAATTGTGTAAATGGTTTCAAAACCATTTGAGAACTATAAAATAGCACATACATAATTGCACGTCTATAAACAAATTGTGTGTGTCAGGAAAAATTACTCTGGGAAGGTATTTGAACACAATCTTAAAACCTTACTTGGACTGTACCTGCATTTTAACAACTGTGCACAACTTTGGAGGAGGAAAGAGAATACAAAATTTTTTAAGTTTTGTAAAATAACACAAGACACTTTTAATGATAGGATACAATAGTTTTAATTTGACTGTCACCTAGTTATTTAGCTTTCAGAGTTATAAAATGGTAATTTGACCTAATAATATAAAATCTCCTTTTTTTGGTGTGCTTTTTTAACCTATTCACATGACAAGGGAGTCTCAAAACTGGTACACTTGTGAATCTTTTTTCTAATTATTAGAGTTTTGCTGTACAAAGGCCACACAGGGTCAGGTTCCTTCTGTTCCAAGACTTCCAATTGAAGTCTGTTACGAGAATGGTAAAGTGGTGCAGTGAAGTGAGCATGATTCTTAAATATTGTCTTTTATTCATTTACTCTAAGTTGTAAAAGATGTTCCTGAGTGTCCTTGGGATTTGTTTATTTAATACCTGATTTCTTGTGCAAGTCACCATAGAAATGAGTCTTAAAAAGAGAAGTGGTTTTGTAAATTAGTTATGCAATTATGGCTGTCCTTTTTCATGATTTTGCAATTTTCATGCCCAAGCAGAAAAACTATCACCCTTCCATCACTAAGTTTTGGGTTTTGTTTTGTTTTTTTTTCCCTTATTGTAAACTTAAAAGTGGAATTTAATCTCCCAGTAGAGATATCTAACATAAAATATTTTTAAGAATGAGGATGTTGACTGTCAAAAACACATGAACTCTATTAGGGTCTTCTGAAAGTTTTGGGTGATGTTATTGATTCAAGATTGGAGATTTATGAAAGCAAGTAGTAGTCATGAAGTTCATATTAGCTATATAATTTAAAATGAGATTGGTTTACAGTCCAAAAAAACTATTTCTTAAACAATAAGACTTTTCTGAGTGAAAAGATTTGAGTAGTCCATCTGCTAATTTGTTGTGAATTTTTATTTATTGATCAAATTTACATATGTAAGAAAGTCAGAGGGGCTAACCTGACAGGCAGTAGGTTTAGTGTTCTCTCTGAGTTTAGAGTCAACATAGCAAAAGAAATTAAGAGTTTCAGTGCAGTTTAGAAGGATGTAATAGCTTAGCTATTACAACTTTTATTCCACATTTTTTTTCTTCATCTGCATGTGCTATTCAAAACTAAATTGAGAGATTTCTACTTGTATTTTCCTGAGGTAATTATAATCTTAAATTCCAAAAGCGCGTGATTTGTGTTTAGTTTAATAAATTTATGGGAGTGTGTATGAACTTTTTCTTAATATATTAAAAGATCAGACCGGATATCTGTAACAAAAACACCCAAAGCTCGTCAGTGCCAGGGTTTGTGTGTTATCTTATTATTATGTAAATTGCTGAGTGCAGTAACAGAGAGCTGCTTTGCCTGCAAAATAGGCTGCTTTCACTGCCATTGTCTAAGCATTCATAAGGAAATTCAAAGCTGACTGAGTAAATATAAAGCAATGAAGTTTTTGCCCAAGGCTTGATTGTTAGTTCTCACAATTCATTATGCTAATATGTTACAGTACTTATATTGCTGCTTCTAAAATGCTTATTTAAGTAACTTTTCAAATCTTTTCTGTAAGTTTCTATGTTAGGTAGGAATTTATTTGTCTTTGTTGACATATATATACAGACATCTAGTCAAACATAAGTGCTCATCTTTTATTTTTATTGGAACTGGTTTATGTCTCATGTTTTCTGTTCCTTTTTTATTCAATATAAAACTCTCAGGAGTAATTGTTTGCAGGAAAATACGTACGTATGTTGCCCTTCACTTAAAACCCTGAATAATCTGTGCTGGCCAGACTTGAATGAATAGATGCATAGGCAGCTAGAAAGCTCTGGGTGACCTTTTGTAAGTCGATGTCTGAAGAATTTATAGCTACCTTGAAAATTCATTGTTGGTCATCATAATAGTTTTATCTTTCTCCACAAAAATGAATTTAGAAAAGCTGATTATCCTGAAAAATAAAATATAAGGATGACATGCTTTTTTTTACTGTTGCTTGCATTCAGAAGTGTTAAGAAATACTTTTATTTCCTAGTGTGTTTTTAATGTGGGATTCTTCAGACATCAGATACTGAATAATTAGTACTCTTTCTTTTAAGACTGCATGAAAAAATATTTTCTTAAAGTTGAAATTAAGCAAAAATGTACAGAAAAAATATTGTTAGGATCTTTTCAAGTATACTGCTTTTATGGATTGACAAATTTTATCAATATTTTGTTTTTCTAAGCAAAGTGACTAATTTTTTTAAAACTGAAATGGAAAACCTGTGGTTTTTCAGGGTGAAATGTTTTATTTCCCATTCAATTTTCACGCTTTTTGAAAGAGATTCATCCAGTGAAATCACTGTAGACAATTGTGATCTGATTTTTTTGTTATTATTTGAAAATATGTATCTGGGATCTACCTTTAATTACACAGAAAAAATTATACAATATGGAATTTGATGTGTGCCTTAACTTTTCTAACTTGCAGCAACTTGAAATGTTATGCCATCTTATAATGAGAGCCTTACCTTGCTGGCAGTTTTCTGTGGCTAGATCAGTGAAACAGAGTAGGACCACTCAGGTGGTTACCCATTCTTCTTAGAGGGATGTTATGAGTTACCACTACAGCTTGCTGATAACGAAAGGAGCAGTGTCCTATTTCTGGCTCCTGGGCGTGTACTTCCCTCCCCGTGCAGTGGCTGACCCAGTGATGAACCAGTTCACCTTGTTGAGCCAGTAGAGAGCTATTGAAGCTTGTCCAAAAAGTCAGTGTATTTTTGCTTGCTTGGTAAGCTGCCTCAGCCAAGGGAGGAGCACCCGCGTGCTTCAAGGAAGGAGCCGTGGGCGACAGAAAGAAGAGGCACCCATTTTTGGTGGTAGCTTTCTCTTTAGGTTTAACTGTAACCTGTAACTTCATTCTTGGTGGTTTTTGGAGTTGCCACTAGTATCAGTGGGCTGTTGTCACAAGTCATTAAGTTACTTAATAATACCTTTTAATGTGGTTCATGGAGAGGAAGGCATGTGTCCTCGTTGCTATTTGGAAACTAGCATTCAAACTCAGTTAATGGGAACTATGTGCTAACTGTCCTTTTGGGCCTCTCAGAATGTTCTTAATTCTTAAATATAAAGCCATATAATGAAAGGTGAATCATATTTATGTAAGACAAATTATACAGTTCAGCTTTTATTCCAAAAGGCCTAATAAAGGAAATTAACCATTTTATACATAAACACACCAAGCATTTTTATTAATCTACAGTAGAGTGCTTGCAGATCTAAAACAGAATAGAACTTTCTGCTATTTAATCTTCAGTTAATGGTGTTATAATTCAACTAAAAATGCATGCAATTAATTCCATTTTTACAAATGTTTCAAAGCTGCTCATGTTTCAAAGGGCTATATGTTCAAGAGGAGAGAGAAAAAAATCAAAGGTCTCTTGAAACGTATGCATATACTTTTAAATTGAAAAATTAAAATGTAACACATTCATCTCCAGTGGGCTTTTCAAGTAAATGTAGGGGGACTGTTCAGTTGTCTTCAACTTGTACTCCTTCTATTTTTAGATAAAAAGCCAATAACTAGTGTGGGAGGACTTTGTTATCCTGCTTGTATCTGTTTTTGAGGTTTAAACTGAAGGCATTAATTTAAGATACAAACTAATTGATTTTCTTACTGAGCAAAACATTGACATATCTATTTTAGAAATATTTTTTAGCAAGAGTACAGAGTATAAATACATTAAATTTTATAATATATCAATATAAAGTGGGTTAAGAGTGCTAAAACTATTTAAAAAAAAAAATTGTATAAAGGATGAACTGACTGGTTCTGTGTACAATTGCTTGTAAAGGAAAAAAGCAGTAACATCTCTAAACATACACTTCCAATATATTCCACCACAGTACGTTTCTGAGGTTCTAAAAATGTGTACAGATAGTCAGCTTTCAAACTCTTGAGTTTCCTCTATCATTTTCCATCTATTTGGAGCCCTGAAAGAGCTGTCAATACCTCATGATCATCCCGTTTCCTACTTCTATTTTGGTGTTTAGATCTCAAGAGACTCCTATAGATGGGCAGCCTCCTGCGTTACCACCCAAACAATTTAAAAAGAACAGTTGGAACCAAATTCATCATTCACACTCACAGCAAGAACTCGATAACCACATTAATGAAACATTTGATGTTCCTGCATCACCTGAAAAATCCACAGTAAGTTCTTGGCTCCAGTTTAACCATTCTGCTTTTTATCAGTCCTCCTTTTCCTGAGCTTGGTTCTGATGCGTTTCAGAGTTGTTGTGTTTGTGCATGACACTGCAGCATTCCCATTAAGTGTACTGTCTCTTTGCTAGCTCCCGGTATTTTTTCCACCTGCTGGAGTAGTCCTTTGTCATTTGTCATCAAATGACTACATTGGGATGGATACACAAACATTTTGAACATTAACTTTTCAGCACATGCAGAAATTTCTAACAAACATCTTTGAGAAGTCATTTACCATCAGTTTTAAAGAAGACCTTGCAAACCCTACTGCTGGTGTTTAATCTAGCTTTTATCAAAATGTGCCTACCAGCTTCTAGAGCAGTTTTGTCAGGAATCTGTGGTTGTATTTCTCAACGGAATTTCCAAGAAAGAGATTGTACCAAAAGACTTGTGACAAGGAATATAAAAATCTGAGCAAAAGTTAGTTTTCCACACTTGAGCACATGCTAGATGAGTAAGCTAGTCAGTTGATTATTGTCTGACTGAGATGAGATCTCACTGACCATTTTTGTGATTTTTGTCCTCCCAGAAGTTTTCAGATGGTTCTGGGTTTTATACTGATGTGGGACAAGAAACATTCTGCAGGATGGGAAAACTGTTTAACATCCAGGTGTAATAAATACTGTATAAACAGTTTTGCCAACCTCAAACATTCAAAATTATGAGTCGGCTCCCAAAATTGATATTTTAGAAATGCCTTTGGTTTATTTTTATTTGCATTCTGAACTCTAAGCCTAGGGTGTTCTCTCAGGCCTCGTTACAAAGTTAAAACCCATAAAATCCCTATTTAATTTTATAGCTGGGGTTTTAATAAAACAAGCAGAAGTGAAACTTGTAAATTTATGAGCATTTTGGGAATGTTGTAAAAAAACTTTGCTTTAATTAAATAATGAAAGAATTTTTAACAGCATTGTCTTCTGTTAGTGCTTACCTGAGTCACATTAAAGTACTGTTCTGATTTGAAAGGTAACACTACTTTACTCACCAAGTTTTTCTGTTCTGTATTCAGTTATCTTTACCAAATTGAAAAAAATAATTTCCTTTGGTTCTGCAAAACCAAATCAAAAAGATTCTGTTTTCTCTGTACATTGTTAATATGATTGTTTGCTGTGGTCCAATGTTATATTAGCATTTTATAAGCCAATTAGTCTTTTCTTACACTGTTTCTTACTTTAAGCTTGCTTTGACAGAACACACTTTTAACTTAGTTATGTCCAAATCTTTTAAATGTGTAACTTTTCTATGCAAAACTCAAGATAAGACATTTGCTCTATTACCTGATGTTTTCTCAAGTGTCCAGGAACAATTACTTGATGAGGAAACTCTAAAATTATTACATACAGTATCCTCAAAGTTTAACTATGAACAAAATCTATATTAATAAAATATTATTTTTGTTTATTAGCCCAATGGTGGTGTCCCCCATGACAATCTTGTTATGATCAGAATGAAACCAGATGAAAATGGAAGGTTTGGCTTCAATGTAAAGGTAACAATACATCTATTCCCTTCATGTCTGTTAAGATTATTTTCTGACATTTATTATTTATTACTAATTTAATTTGTTTCTAAAGGGTGGATATGATCAGAAGATGCCGGTAATAGTGTCCAGAGTAGCTCCAGGAACACCTGTAAGTTATTAAAAAAAACCCCAAATTTGGTAGCAATATTTGTGTATCTTGAAGTATGTATTCAAAACTGTGAATTATTTCATAGCTGCCTATGAAAATAGTTTGTGCTATAACGTTATCCTAACAAAGCAAATTAGATGCAGTAAGAATTAGTTGGGGCTACATAACATTTTTAAAAGTTCTTCAGCCCTCAAAAATATTTTTTCTAAATGAAACAAAATTTAATTTCTGAAAATTACATAGAGTTACAGATGTTCAGTATGCACTGATTCTTGAGCGTATCATCCTAAAAATACATTTACTTTATTACTTTTTTAAATGTAGGTATTAATGTAATTTCACATAAATTATATATTGAACAAGTCTTTTAGTATGTTAAAAATAACTAAATTAGCTAATCTCTCCTATTTTAGTGACAGATGTAGCTGAATAAAGCCAAGATTTAGATTAAAATCAGACATCATGAATCATTCATCAGGTCTGATTGTCTGTTGTTACTGATGTTTAATAACTATCAATATTGTCTACAAACTAGGCACAATATTTTGTCAGTTGATTGCCGAAAAATACTGACCTGGTATTCAGCTGACTGGAGTCAGCTCTGTTCATACGTTTTAGAGCTGAGTGAACCATTTATTCGCTAACATATAAGTACAGCTTGCCTTTTTTTTTTTTTTGACTATTTGAAACTATTAAAATGTTTACCCAAGAGCATTGTTCTTGTCCCTGTTAATTATATCTGAGATATTTAATAACATAAATAATTTTGGCTGAATGCTTCAAACATCCACTCTCTAAGGAGAAGATATTTGTTGATGGCATGTGTTCTTTTCTGCAACGATGTTTAGACTGATTATAATAATGATTTTTATTACCTGATCCCTCTCTCTGGGACTACTGGGATTTGTGCATTGTCTTCGATCCTTGTCTTACTCTTGTCATTACAGTTGTGATATTTCACACCTGAAGCATTTAAGCCTGTGAAATTGATTTGGACAAGGCTTTGCCATGTTACTGCCTTCCCTTTGAAGATAAGAACATCCTGCTTTTTCATTTCCTATAAAGAATGTGATTCAAACTGAGAAGCTTTCTACTTCAGCCAGAGGAGTGGAGTAAAAGCTGCCAAAATACGTTACAATGACAGTCCCCTCCCAGTTGCAAATTGATTTGTTCACATGAATGGCACTGTCTTACATATTGTGTGATACTTAAATTTATAATTTGAACACAGTGCAGCAACCTTAGCAACTAGGCTGTTAGGATTCAAATCCCCAAGTATAGTTCCTTTAAGTTGCTATTTTAAGGTGAGAAATTGGAAATGGTTTGTTTTACAGTTTTGTTTGTTGTTTTTTTTTTCCTCCTCACCTTGCAGGCTGATCTCTGTGTCCCTCGTTTGAATGAAGGGGACCAGGTTGTACTGATTAACGGCAGGGATATAGCAGAACATACCCATGATCAAGTTGTTATGTTTATTAAAGCTAGCTGTGAGAGACACTCAGGGGAACTTGTGCTCCTAGTTCGACCCAATGGTGAGTGATTTGTACGTAATAATAATAAAAAACAGCAACAAAAAAAAAATCCCCCAAAACCAAGAAACAAAACAAAAAAACCCACAACCAAAAAACACACCTTGCTTTCATTTTCTATCCTCCATTTTGTGTCCTGAGATGGAATGCTTAACATCTTTGTAAGGAAGAACTCCCTTCTTTGAAAAGGAATAGCAATAACACAATGTATTTTACAAATCTTGACTGATCCCATACTCTGAGCTGTGCATAACTACATATTGAAAATTAATAGGAAACTCAGAGATTGAATATTTCTAACAGAGAGCTAGTTTAAATTTTGTTCTCACTCTTGCTGACAAAAATGTCCAGAAAGCTATATGAATATTGAATGCAGTTTCTGAGGTTGTTGTTATTGCCTTAAGAAAAATAAAAACCACAAACAAAACCCCCCTAATCAAACGCACAGTGTTTGGATGACTTTGGAGGTAGATAAATGCAAAATCCTTCCATATGTTTTTAAAATAATCCAGAAAAACTGGTAAGATTTCTGCTTGAGGAGGCTTAGTAGAAGAAAGTGATAAAAATGCAGTCTAAATAACAGCTTGTGCAATATATTAATGAAATACGCTGTTGGAGCATTGCCAGCAGATGGTCATTGGATTTAATCCTGCTGCACATCCCAATTACAGTACAGTTGTACAGGAAAAAGCAAAATGAAAAATAATTATGTTTAATCAGAATAATTGAAATTACTTTGGGAAAGTACCTCAGCCACCTCATAAACCATTTTTCCTTTATTCACTTATTTGCACTCCCTAGTTGTGCTCTCATTCTGGGTGTAAGTTCTCTTGCAGCTTTTGTATGTTTACTTCCTTTTTCAGATAAAATTTTTAACTTTATTTACAGATTTACTAAAACAGTTTCCCCTTGTGTGTTGATTATCTTTATATTCTGGACAAAACCATTAAGAGTTGTAGAAGTGAGGAGCTGCCAGTTCCTTCCTTCATGATCATAGGATATCATTTAAAAACAGGTTTTCAAACAGTGTATGTCTCTGTTATGTATAGTAGAAGATGCATATTATTTTTCAATTTCTTTATAGGCAGGGCACACATACAGCATTGAGAGCATTATAATAGTATATACTAATGCCATTTTCTCAGGTGGTCTGCACATCTTGCCCTAATTACTGAAGTTTAAAATCAAAGTGAATTAAAAGTAAAAATGTAAATGCAATTATAATGATTTCAGAGGCACGATGTAAGAGTCTGCCATCAGACAAAGTAGGGTGTAACTTGCGTTTTGATCAAAATTTTAGCAGTCAGTGATGTGCTTTCACTTAAAATTACTATTAAACCAAAAAACAGTGTTGTCATGGATTATAATGACCAGTGAAGGATCCTTACTGATGAGGATTAAAATCAGTGTGTTAATAAATGTGGATTTTTCTACAGGAGAAACACTTACATTTTTCCTGTTTTAAGTAAATGACTTAGAGTTTACTTAACTTGCCAGACAGCGTGTTCAGTCAGAGCGTTCATACCTTTTATTTTTTTTTTTAGCTGTCTATGATGTTGTGGAAGAGAAGCTGGAGAGCGAGCCTGACTTCCAATACATCCCTGAGAAATCTCCATTTGATGGTGTCCATCAGGATGATAATGCTCTGAGGGAATCCATGATTCAGCTAGCAGAGGGGCTTATCACTGGAACTGTTTTGGCTCAGTTTGATGTGAGTACTGTGTCGCCTGCAGCTGTGTGCAAGTTCCAAGTCTTTTGGGATAGTAATTATTTTAAGCAGAGCAGATTTCAATTGAATTTCAGTAGAGTCAGCATCTTTTAGCAAAATTGACTTAGGCTCTCAAAAGAAAGATAACCAAAAAAATTCAGTCCTGTATTGAAGCACTACATGTGTGAACTTAAGGCATAGAATAACACTAATACTAGTTTTTGTTGTTGTTTACTTACAACTTTTTATGGTTACCAGGGACCTATGCTAATAAAATACTTTCATAGAGTTGAAGACTGAAAGATGTATACCAAAATAAGTGTTCTGTACTCAGACCTTCATTCCATATCTAAGTTACTAAGTTCCTGTAGATACTGAATGGCAGCTGAGCTGTTGACATTTCATGGACAATCTCAATGAGGAAAAGTAAAATTACTAAAGGAAAATACAACCCTAAAGAGTTACAGCCATGACCTTAAGTGTTAATATAACACTGTCTTTTGTAAGTAGTTGATTTTTTTTATCCAAAAGAACAGCACACTTCTTACGCTGTTAGCCATAGTCTTTCGTTAGCACTAACTTGTGACTTAGTGATATTCCATCTTTAATGCAGGAGATCAAGTGACTTAAAGCAGACAGCAGTAGGTTTTTAAAACACAGCAGTGTAAATTCTGCAAGTTCCTCCCCAGATGGAGACCTAGCACTATATATTACAATTTACATTTATAAAATATATTTATAAACTATTCTTTAAGAACTTTGGTAAGATTTATATATAGAAAGATCTTTGTCGAAGTAATTTAACCTTAACCATACTTAACCTCCTTAACAATACTTTTTTAGTCTGCCAAACAGAGTCAATGTTTAAAAGTATTTGAAGTGCTTTTTATTGAACCTGGATCATTTCACTGACACTGTTTGCAGCACAAGAGTTGTTGCAGTGCATGTCTAAGGAACAAGAGTGTAGGAACTTCTCTGTCAAAGGAGATTTTGTGCCAGAAAAGCATGAGGTAGCCCAGGAATCACTCTACAGTTATTGAAATATGGAAGGACACTGGGGTGGGGACTTGAGAGGAAGTGAAACAACTGCAATGTAGGTAGATGCCTATATATAACATAATGTGCTTGCCTTAAATCAGTGTGGAATGTTAGTATCAGTCAATTCCCTTACCAGTATGCAATACTGACTTTTCTCTGGATCAATGTTCTTATGCAAGCTTGAAATTTAATGTTGAGTTTGTCTTTAAACAAATTGCGATGACATCTTGATTATTTTCAGTGATCCCACAGCATAACTGAATTTGTAGTGCTTTCTTTTGAAAATTATTTTCATGTGTGTCGAAGCTACCGTTGCTCAGTAGTTTGTTGTAAAACATTATCTCTAGGCAAGTAATATACTGATGGGTCTTTTGCATCTATTATGGTCTGACCACCGGTTTTGCCTTTTAGCAATTGTATAGGAAAAAGCCTGGAATGACAATGTCTTGTGCCAGATTACCTCAAAACATTTCCAAAAATAGATACAGAGACATTTCGCCTTGTAAGTATGTGTGTTTGTATATGTGTTCTAAAAGTATTGTACTGTGGTTAGTAAATAAGTAACATCTTTCTAAAAATTTTTTCAGATGATGCTACACGGGTTATTTTAAAAAGTAATGAAGATTACATCAATGCAAATTATATAAATGTGAGTAGTATTTTTCAAAAGAGCTTCTGACATTAAGTAATTTTGCAGCTTTTCAGTGAAGGTGATTTAAAAAAATAACATTTTCATAAATCTAGTTCAGACTAGAATGGCTGATTAACATATAGTCAGATGGTTTGAAATTTATGGTAGATATACTTACTTGCTAATGCTTTGTGGTAGGTGTTTTTATAAATGAAACCAAGAAAAAGAAAAAATGCTAAGAGAGGCTAGCTTGCTACCAGAGGAGTTAGTTCTTTAATCAGTAAGGTTTAATTTGCGACCACTTTCTTTTACATCTTTCTTTTCTTTTTTTTTTTTTTTCTTTTTCTTCATTGTCAGTAGTAACAAAATTACAGCTACCTACTTTTCCTTTCAGGAACAAAAAACAGAGATTAAATTAAATTCCAAGATCTGTGTTTTAAAAGCTAGTGTCAGAAACCCACAGAGCATGAAATGTTTGCACCTGAATTGTTTGCTAACTGGTCTATTTTTTTCTTGTTTCAACCATTCAACCATTGATCTTTATTATGGCAACTACCTAATTGTCAGTTAATATGTGAAGTGTACTTGGATCTTTGTAATAGTTTTGCATGTGAAAAACTTTGAAGAATTTTTATCTGTGCCATCCAATCCATATTTACTAACTTATAATAAATACAATTAATATAGTTGGTGCTTTTTAATGTATTGATTACTAAACACTAAATGTCTGATGCCTGACTTACATTTGCTGTAAGAATTAAAATAATCCTTTTGTCTTATCTTAGATGGAAATCCCTTCTTCCACAATAATAAACCAGTATATTGCTTGTCAAGGTCCATTACCGAACACTTGTCCTGATTTTTGGCAGATGACTTGGGAACAAGGCTCATCTATGGTTGTAATGTTAACGACTCAAGTTGAACGGGGCAGAGTAAGTAAAAGATTTTCTTAGATACTACTTGCATAATCTTCTAAAAATCTGTTGGTGATAACCTTTAAAGGATTGGAGGAATATACTATTATGACATATAATACGACTTCTTTTCATAAGGGCAGTGCATTCCTAGTACTGTTGCAATGATGACTCTTAAATCTGAAATCTTCTGATATTGTTAATGCAGCTAGTATTTAAGTTTTGTTGAGTTCTGAAATACAGGTCTTCACTTATTTCCAAAGATATTTTTAGTCTTTGGTTCTTTATTGTAAAGTAAAAAGCAACTAGAATTTACCTTCATAGGATTTTTTTTTTTTCTCTAAACTTCAAATGAAGGAACTCCCCAAGAGGTTTCATCAGTTTCTGTAGATTAGTTCTTTGATATTCAGAGAGATTAATTTTTTAAGGCAGCCTAACATAGCTTTGTAGTGTTAAGATCCTGTGTCTGGATGACTGTCTTTAAAAGAATCCTTGATAAGCTTGAAATCTAGAATTTTCATGAAATGTTCTCTGTGGCTATAAACATTTGTTTAATCATATGAAAGAAGCATTGTTCTTTAAGTCATTTCCATACAAAAAATGTGTTAAAGTAGAGTACTAGTAATAAAGTAATTAGGGTTATAAATGACTAAAAGTAATTGTGTATGGTGCTGTAAAAGCCCTTAGGTGTATTTTGTGGATTTTTGTTTTTTCTTTTATTTTGGGGGTGTTTTTTGAGCTATAGTTTCTCCTCAATAGCTTTGTTTATTATGCAACTTCATCCTTTGGAGACAGGCAAAACAATCTAGTCTGGTCATACACACAGCAGAACTCCAGAGTTGCTGGGTTTATAGTCTGGAGCATTCACAGTAGCACGGGCTGGTTGAGTGTGTGGACAGAAA
This sequence comes from Antrostomus carolinensis, assembly GCF_000700745.2. Lineage (NCBI taxonomy): Eukaryota > Metazoa > Chordata > Aves > Caprimulgiformes > Caprimulgidae > Antrostomus > Antrostomus carolinensis. Next base: position 63,556 of record NW_010339355.1, read on the forward strand.
GGACAGCGTGGAATAATAGTTTAGAGGAATTTCTCAACATTTCTTTTGAAGTTGGATGTATAGTAGGTTGTGGATGTTCTGATCAGCTCAAACTGCACCTCCGCTGTCTGTATATATTCTAACTTGTTAATAACTATATATTTGCTGGGAGGTCAGGCCACTAAATATAATTAAAATAATTGAAGGGGAGTTGCAGCAGTTTTAAACCATTTTTCAGTGACTCACTGTTAGCATGATGCTGCCTGCTCCCAGATAAACACAATTAGAGGGAATTTCAGTACAAGTGCCCTTTTAATTTGAGTTTTCTTTGCAGATCTGCTAATAACAGACTTGCAACAGCAGTTCTCTGAGGTTCCCCCACCCCTTCAATAACAGTATTTGTGGAGTTCTTTGGAGAGCTGCTTAATAATGAAATAAAAGGACTTATCTGTCTTATACCCATAGGCAGACTCCCTGCTCTAAAGCTGATCATGAGGCTACTGACATCACTATCCCACTGCATGCCGGGATGTCTCAGTGGAGCAGGAAGTCTGCAAATCTGGCTGCTCTTAAAGAATCGCCAGGTGGGTTGGAAAAACAAAAGTACACTTGAGCTGAAATGACCTCTGTAGTTAGGAGTTAAAGCAATATAGCTGAAAATCTTAGTGTTTGAAGTCTTCATTCATATTTGGTTACTTCATCAAGAGCCTTTGAAGTCCTCCATCTGCATCCCCTTAACTTCTGCTTTAGTTTAGCAACTTTTTGTTGCTTATCGTCTTTTTTTTAATTTGTTCTTTTCCCATATAAATGTGCTTTGAGAAGATTAGATTAGGATCTTGGAGGTCAGAAATGTTTATAAAGCAGCGTCTTTGTCACTCAAGTGTCAAGATGGAGTATTTATAGGTATACTTCTTTTTTGAATTGTAATGAAAGTCAAAGGCATCCCTCTTCAGTTAAACTAACCTCAAGAGCTGGTGCATGTGTCTCTGGAAAAGAGAACCAGGAAGTCTCTGTGATACCTTATTTTATAAACAATAATTAGGTAACACAGTCTATTTGGTAAGTAAATTAATAGTGATTACAAAAAGATCAAAATAGTCTTTAATGAGCAAAGGTATAAGGAACCTAGAGGGAACGAAAATAATACTCTGAATTTAAATATAGACATCTTTAAAAATGTGTTGACCTTAGGTTAAATGCCATCAGTACTGGCCAGAGCCATCAGGAAGCTCATCATATGGGAATTTCCAGATTACCTGCCATTCAGAAGAAGGAAATCCTGCTTATGTCTTTCGAGAAATGACATTGACTAATCTGGAGGTAAAATCATAATATATATTTTTAAGTATTAATCTGTAGAATCCTCACATGCTAGCTAAAACTTACTTAACCAGACTTTCTTTTCAACTTGATAGTATATCCACATAAATAGAACTGTTTATTTCTAGAGTAGGAGATCTTTAGAAAACGAGCTATATTGCCATATATACTTATCTATTATAAATTCTGCTCTTAGAAAGGTAACAAACCTTTCACTAGCAAAATATCACAAGGATTCAGTTTCTGTAATCATATTAATTGGTTTTAAATTATGTTAAAAATGTGTTATTTGTCCTAAAAGTCTTTACTGGTGTCTTTCATGCCCTGGACAAAGAAAGACAGTAATTAAAGAAGTTGAGAAACTTGTCATTCCCTTGATGTTTTCAAAACATGAGACACTAAAGGTATTTCTTTGTAGAGGCAAACAGTTGTTAATAATTCCATCTTGGAGAATATGTGCGAGTAGATGGAAGATAAATCTGGCTGAGAGAAAGATGAATTGGGATTTGTGACTGCATGTAAATGAAGACCTTCTTGAGCATGAATTGCATGATTTTCAGGGCACATGTAGTTTTCAGAACCTCCCCAGCTAGCATTTCAATCTCAGAAATGTTTGGAAATGAGAATCTGGAATTTAGTTCACGTACTGATTCCTCACTGCTTGGGTTATCAGATGAGATACCAGTTTTATAGAGCTCCCTTTTAGTCAGTTTGCAGTTAAAATTCCTTCCCTGTGTCCTTTTGAGACAAGTGCTCCTTTGTTACCAGCAGTGGAACCTCTGCAAATGATTCCATGCCTAAAGGTTATTTAAAGTACCATAACTCATGATACTTTTATGCTGATTATACAGTCTGTCCCTTCCACTAACCAGAAGCAGATTATGTTTCTGATATTAGAGCAAGGGGCAGGAGGGAGGGGAAAACAAGGTCATTCTGCATCTTATGTATAGCATGCTGGATAAAATTAAGAGGTGTAGGTAAAGCCAAAACAATGCTGCTGTTCACATGGGCTCTGAAGGAAAGCTTTTATGTCTCGAAGTCCCACATCTCACCTCCCTACCCCAGTTCTGTCATTTGATCTCGTAAGATGGTACCTCTTTCTGTTAGATTTGTTTTGCTAAAAATTTGACCACCTTCTTCATCTAGTATTCAGATAGATCATTGGTATCCTTAAGCTACTTTGATATTACATGCCATTTAATTTTTTTAATCTGTTGAAGATGTAAACTTTGAATTTTTTTTTTAATGCGACCTGAATTACCCTTGAATAAACTTCACATTTCTGATTAGAAAGAAGAAAGCCGCCAACTAACCCAAATCCAGTATATAGCGTGGCCTGATCATGGAGTTCCCGATGATTCCAGCGATTTCCTAGATTTTGTGTGTCTTGTGCGAAAGAAGAGGGCTGGCAGAGAAGAACCTGTTGTTGTTCATTGCAGGTATCCATTTTTTCACAAATTTATTAAATCATCAAACTGAATTTATTTATCATCAAATAGCTTTTCTGTGCTTTGTTGTTGAAGTAAATATTTAATTGTATCTACTTGTGGGGATTTCAGGAGAACTCAACATATAATTAAACAATTACTTGAAACTGTAATCGTATTTCAGTAAGCAAAATTTTGAGTATCTACATGCAATGATCTGTGCAAAGATTTTGTTGGTGGTGGTTTTTTTGTTTTGTTTTATTCACAGCTATGCTAACAGTCTGCATAATAATTCAGGGAAATGACAAAAGATAATTAGAAACCTTTTCGTCATGGTGACTGTTCTACAAAACTCCAGAATAGCTGCATAAATAATCTATAGCAGAAAACATGGGTGGTATATGCAATGATCAAGTAAAAGACACTTTCTCTCAAGTCTGCAGTCTTAAGCTATGTGATATTTTGAGATGACACATTTTTCTCAACAATTTACTTTTGTCATACATTGAAATAACTCTGTTAGTTTTTTATGTACACATGAAATGTGTTTTTTTGTTTTTCTTGTACAATAGTTCTTAATAGCATTCTACATTCCTATGGTAAATTTCAAAATCGTAATCCTTTAAAATACCTAATTAGTAAACTATAATAATGCATGATGCTAATTTTCTTCAAACAAATATCTGCTATATATCTTGGTGATCAGTTCTGTGAATAAAATTTGACTTCTAAATTCCCAAATACTCCCCAGACAGTTAGTGTTCCTGAGTTAGGTTTCAGAAAGAAGCTGAGAGGTTTAAGAGATAGTCTTTAAATCGATTTTTTTCTAATCTACAAGTAAACTAGACATTTATTGAAGAAGACAAAATAAAAATGTTTCCTCTTTTTAGCACTTTGTGTATGAACAGTTGTATTTAATTGGTTTTGCTCTGTCTTCTGCTTTATGCTGGTCAGGATGAATCTTATTAACTAGGGAAACCAGTACCAGAATGGCACTGTCTTAAATTATATTGTTCCACATCTTCCATTATTGCTGAACTTTTGGTTGATATGGTTGTGAACAAATAGTGAAACTATCAGCCAAATACAACTTTTACAATATAAACTGTGCAAGTCTGAAGAGACACTGAAACAACAACTTTGGAGAGTAGGAACAGTTTCATTCATCTCAATGAGGCATCAATTCAACTCCACACTGGTAATTTCAATACCAACTTTTGTAAGTTTTATGTTTCACAGAAGAAAAGAGAGGGAATATCACAGCTTAATATAATTTACTTAATTGGCCTAACTTGGTGGCTGTTGGGAGGTGTAACCAAATTCCACTACTGAGTCAAGCTGAAGGAGCCCAGGGCATCCTCCATATGATACGTGCACACTGTTTTTAATGTCTGTTTAGTAAAACAGGGCAAGGCAATAGTGCACCAAAATGGTGAAATTTGTTTTCAGAACTAAGCCGCCAGTGTGGAGAATCCAAGTAGCTAGTGGAGCAGAAAAGCAGACTTTTCTTTTATACAATAGTAGTTTAAAAACAAAACCAAAAAAATGGAGGGGTTGTAAAGCAACAAAAACCTTGGGAAATTGGAAAGGTTTTTGTTATGCTGAACTGCTTGAAACCCTTCTTTCCAAGCTTTTGTGCATGTGTCTGTTTTTATTTTTGATGCTCCTACTAGTTTAGATGAACAGTTTCTAATTCTTCTTTTAGATGAGATGGTGAGCCATCCATCCATCCTGTCCATGCCCTTCATGATTTTCATGTCCTGTCTGTGTTTCCCCTCCAGCAGTCAATGATTTTTTCCAGTCTGAAGAGTCCTCACCTGCCTGATATTTATCATATCTACTACACTTTCCATCAGTGTTGCCGCTTTCTGAATCTTTTGAAGTTGTAAAAGGAGTTATTAGGTTCTTTGACAGATACTGTTCCTGTTTGGATTTGATAAAGCATTCTGCATATAAATTCTATACGTATAAATTCTAGAAATATAAAATGGTATTGAATAATTTTATATAACCAGTACACTTACATCTTGTCATAAAATTCTCATGCGATCACTGAAATATATAGTAGCTTTAATGCCACCTTCTGGGCAAAGATTTAAGGTAGTAGTTTGGCCAGACTTCATTTGGAATTATTCTTAAAAATCAGAACAATTAAGTTTGAAAGTTTGGAACGTTTATATTAACTAATTTAGAAGAATACACTTTCATTTATTTACTGAAATACTAATTATATGATTTGAGATAATACTGGCATTCGAAAATATGGATTTGATCCCATATTCAAATATGGAGAAACATTGATTTTCTGTTTCAAAAGTGCAACATCATTTTCTTGTATAAGAAAAGTTTGAATTTGAAACTGATTATCAAGTTCAAGGTTAAATATTCAGTCTTTGAGAATTGCTCCTTGTGGCAAAGGGTATGTATATATAAAACAATGCAGATAAATCCTTAGATTTGTTTTATTTTTAAGCTAAAAATGATTTGTGTAAGTTCTCTTAACAGTTTTGCCATTCCGAGATGTATTGTTCTATTCCTTATTCTGAAATATGGATCACTTCAAGAACTTTAGCATGGTTTCATCGAATCAGCCCGACATTCCAGTAACTGTTATTCCAGTAATGGGCAAATTGACACAAAGTGCACAGTGTATGCCAGGTGTCTCTGTGTTTTGTTATCATCTACATATTAGTATTGTTTATAGTATGATCTGAATCAGTATCTGTTTGTGAATTCTGCTGAAGTGAATGGTTGGGTTAAGACAGTCCCTCTTCAAAGGCCTGACAGTTCTGCACTGACTGGTTTTTGCTCTGTTCAGGCAGGATGGAGACTTCCAGTGACACAGACACAATCTGTCTAATCCCTGCCCTAACGGTATGGGAATCATCGCGATCAGTTGCGAGAGTCCTTGAGAAAGAAGGTCTTTAAGTATGAACTATATTCCAGACACTCTGTTTCATTTTCCATTTTGGGTTTTTTGCTGTTTTTTTTCAGTGCTGGGATTGGACGGACAGGAGTTCTTATCACTATGGAGACAGCTATGTGTCTCATCGAGTGCAATCAGCCTGTTTATCCGTTAGATATTGTAAGAACCATGAGAGATCAAAGAGCCATGATGATCCAAACACCGGTGAGTATCATACTTGCTGTTCTGTGTTGCAGAAGAATAATTTCCTATTATCTAGTCATATCATTAGACAAATTTTTAGTATACTTGCTGTTGATCATATCATAAAGATGTCACCTTTAGCCAGTGTAGGTGTAGCCTTGGCTTCAGGCAGGAATAAATTGCTAAGGCTGTTGGAAAAGAACAGTTCTTTAAATTTCTACAAAGAAGCTTGAAAAAAGCAGCAGCTGTTTCATGAATACCCGGCAATTGATGTCAAAAAAGGCCAGTTTTCAGTAGTGTATAAATTATACAGTGGAGAAAGCAGGAGCCTAATTTGAGGTGTTAAGAATGGGAGTAGTATAAAAGGTAAGCACAGAAAGATCCAAGACATGCAAGAAAAACCTTCAGTGATGCCATTCAGTGATTTTATGTTGCCTTAGTTATAATGAAAACAAGCCTTACCTGCCCTGTAGTGACTTAATTAAAGGGAAATAGTAAGAGAAGTAATATTTTTTTAAATCAATGTAATTAAATGGGATGCAAGGTATATCAAAGTAATTTTAAGTGTATTTAGTCTAAAAAAAGTAACATGCTACCAGGATTCTTTTGGTGCTGTGTTCACACTTGATGTATGTTAAGATGCTAGAATTTTTCCTGGATCTAGAGTGTTTGGGTTTTTTTGAAATAATTGCAATGTTGCTTTAATTTGAGAGCAGTTTGTGTTTACATTTTTAGAAAATACCCAAAAAGTGTCAAAAGATTGAGATTGAGTTGTGTTGCCTTTCAGAAAAAAAAAAGAAAAAAAAAAAGAAAAGGACTTGGTTGTTCCAAGCTTTGACCAGTTCCAGGTTTATTTTTTTGAATCACTAATCAGTTTTATAGTTTTACTCATAGTATATAGTATTTAAAGAGAAAGTATTTTGAAAGAGAAAAGTCACTAGATGAGTATCAAATCTCTCTCAGAATTACCTAAAGATAGTTACTCATTGTAGTAATTTTAATGTCCCTGTTGCTGTTCCTCTAATCAAATTTTGATAAAGCTTTTGTGTTCTTTAGAGAGTACTCAAACTGACAAAAGGTATATATGGGCCTCCATTTCTAGGTCATGTATCATTCAGTGTTGCTGTCCAATATTCAGGTTCCACTAACAAAAAGTGTTACTCAGCTAGCACAGGAAGGATGAGGAAGATGATGATAAATGAAAAATAAAAAAGGATGGTTCTTGCTGTTTGTGATGACTGCACAGTATGAATAGTATGCATATGAATAGCATATCTCTCTAGCATACACAGAGAGGAAGAGAGTTTTATTAGTAAAGGTAGGAGGTACAGTGGTAAGGGTTTTAACTATTTTTTTTCATGGCATGTGCTAAATATCTTCTGGTCTCCTCATTTTTCTTGGAGAAACCAGAATTTTCAAGCTTCAGTGAAACGCGGGTGTTTCCTAAATCAGAGGGAGATGGCATAATAAAAAACTTGAAGGTTGTTTTTTTGGGGTTTTTTTTAAGACTTCAAGATTTTGAGGTTTTTAATTTCTGTAAGAATTTTTATAATTTCTCCTTTTGCCCTCTTCCTGATTTTGTGTAGCCTGAAAGATTCACTTAACGTCCACAAGATGGCCCTATGCATGGGTGTCTGCTTTGTGTGCTCCATGAGGAGAGTTCTGGGTCTCCTTCAGGGACCACTGAAGGCAAACTAAGTGTTTTACACAAATATGTCTAAATGTCACTATTTTTATATACATGCAACAATACAGTAAATAATGATTTATAGCTAAAACCGTTACTATGTCCATTTAAGATCTGACATCACTAATTACTGCATAGAGAGAGCTATTCCAAGAAACTGAAGAGGCAGGCAGGCTGGCTTTCTGACCAGCATATACACCGTTATGCAGTATTCAGTGTTAGTTGTGATGCTTTACAAAACAGTGATTTTACTTCAATTTATTTTCATTATATTATAATTGGATTATTGTTTGTTTTCTTAACTATTATTTGTTTAAAATGAAATATTAGTGGCCTCTATGTATGCAGGTGCTAGACTCGAGTAGATTGCGGAGTTTGACATTATATGATGTTGAGAAACTGGAGTTCTGGCTTTTTAAAACATGGAACTATTTTCTTTTTTATCAAATTCTGAGGGGAATGTGCTAATAACATGCCAGAATTAATGTAAGTATGAAAAAGAGCTTTGAAACTATAACTTCTAAATCAAAGTGCATGGAAACCTCAGGTCAGTGACACTTCAGTGATAAAATTAAGAGCAGAAACCACAGGTTTCATGTGTGTGACTTTTGGTATGTGTTTCACAGTGCTGTTCATCCCATTCTTCTGCTGAGAAACGAAGTGTTTTAATACAAAGTTCCTGTTGTTTTGTGTTTCCTAAACTAACTTGAAAGCACAGTTCTTGGCCTGTCAAGAGAATGGGATGGGGAAATCTTAGAGGCCTTTTCTGCTTCCCAATGACATGATTGTTATGTGTCTTTCCAATTTACTGAATCTACTTTCCTTTTCAGAGTCAATACAGATTTGTATGTGAAGCTATTTTGAAGGTGTATGAAGAAGGATTTATTAAACCTTCACAAGCATAAGTAAAGAGCAAAAAACCTAGGATCAGTTGGGGGGATCCTGTCCTCTATAATGAACTGGCAGCATTCTTTGTGCCATAATACTGCTTGCAGGAAACGATAGTGAAGTACAGCAAAGAATTGACAAAGGACTTTGAAAACTTCAGCACTGTTGCACTTTACGTTGAAACAAAATCAGTCTCTGAAACTCTTCTAACCTTCATCAATGTTTGAAGACTTTATTTTCGTGCTTTGCTCCGAACAACCCATAAACTCAAAGAACTAATTGTGTTCAGGGTAATCTACGATATTTCATTGTAGTGCCATATACTGTGCTTCTGGTTGAATTGCTACAAACAAGGCTTGGAATTATTTCACTCTGTTTTACACCCATGTCTCTTAAAATGAAAAACAAATGAAAAAATACACTAAGCCATGGTCTTTTTCCAGTGCTAGGTTTATTTACTATGTACAGACTCTCACTGTTTCATTTTTTACAACAGTAGCAATATTGCCGATACTAGATAGATACACACTGCCTACTGATGCAGCACACCTTGTCCTACACCTTTACTAGAGACCAGCTGGTTGTTAGAGGAAAGCTGGCGTCTGTGTTAACCCAGCAGTAGCTGCATAACGCCCACTTACCAGCATCTTGTACAAAATAATGATAACAATAAAATTTTTAAAAAATTAATTAATAAACAGCATTTCTTTGACACAGCTTGTGTGTCATACACTGGTGTATTCTGATTCATGTGACTTAAGATTACGTGATGGGAACTAGTGCATGCATTATGTCTTAACCCCTTAAGTGCCTTGGAACTTACAGCGTACATCCAGTGAAAGGCACTCATGATTCTGTGGGGGTGGTATTGTCCTGTCATATTTATCTTAATGGGTTCAGATTTTTAAAACAGCCCTTGGTGCTTGGAATGTGTTACTGCAAGGGGTCATGGAAATACCATTCCCTCTTTCCTTATACAAGTACCTGCGTGCTGCTCTCGGTGGCGACAGCACCTCTGCCAACGTAATGAATGAGTATTGTATGCTGCTGTGTTGTAATTATGTGAAAAACCTGACACATTCCTTCCAACTAGTAACTTACTAGCAGCTTACTATGAAATGCTGGTAGGTCATTAGAAGCTGATACTTTGTTCTGTCCTTTTATTGACAATAGCAGTCTTACGTGATTAGAACGTAACTCTTTAATAGCACAGATAATTAAGTTGAATTTACAATCAGATGTGAGTTAATTCCACTATCTGCTAACCAATTACTTTTTGAGTCTTCATAGTTGATTTCAAGCCATGTTCGTACAGGTCTGCCTTTTATTTTTATTTTATTTTATTTTATTTTTTTAGTTGTTTGGCAGGGGGGAGGGGGAAGGGAGGAGAACACTATGAAGTTTTCCTGGAACTTTATTTTAATTCCATAATGAGCCCAGTCACCTTCTGTTAATGCTTGTGTAAAATTGTTCCAGTTGGTATGGATTGCTTCTTATTTAAGTAGGTAGAAGATTTGTAAGAAATGTCTGTCTGATACAGTATCTGAGCTCATTCTAAAGATATATAAATGTCCCAGTTTTAAAATATTTTTCCAGTATAGGAGAAACCAAGTCAGAAGCAAGGTGTCCAGTGTAATGTACTGTAAGAAAAAAAATCAGTCACTTATTTGACTGCCCTGTGACAACATAACTTTGTGCCCTCTATTTAAAAGTTTTAATTTATTGTATTGGTTTCCTGAAAATGTTTATCCAGTAAGTTTTGTTGTAAGCTATATAGAGCATAGAATTGAGATGGAAAGTTCTATGTTAAATAATTTTTAACTATTGAAGAATTATATTATATAATATACTGTGTTCTATGGACATTGGAAAGAGATCAGCTATGAACTATTAAGTGAAAAGAGATTCAGGCGAAGTGAAATCCTGGCTTATGACTTAGTAATAAACATGAACCACAATGCCAAATGGAAGATAGAGTTTTAAATATTTTTAGAAATCAAAATAATATTAGGTGGCCTGTGGCCCTGTTACTTATATTTCTAGATTTGAAAAACGAATCTTACAAGAATCTCTGGATCTGATGACCTGAAAAACAGTAATAAGGTAGCTTTAATCTCAGTTTTATTTTAAGCCATTTGCAACAAAAGAAAATTCTTTAGGAAATTGTAAGCTTTAACTTCCATGTGACGAGATTATTAGCTGAGATACTGCCTAGTTTGAAGGTTATTTTAAACTCAGCACTTAATGTCTAAAATAATTCTCCTCCATTATATTGAAATAAATTTTCTTTATAGTCAAGTTATAAATGAAAATAACATTTGCCCTTTTTTTCTGAGGGAAATCAGAAATGGAGTTTATAGCAACGTTATATAGTGTCAGTATGTCACATATTTAAATATTCTTATGTAAAGTTGCCAAAGCAGTTTGAGTTCAAAAGACCCATTTATACCACAATTAAGTGTGGGATATTTATTCATCGTCTGTCATTACTGTTTTGATTACAAACACAGGCAAGAATAATAGATCTCTTCAAAATCTTCCTCTGCACTGACTTAAGCTGATCTGTAGTGTATTAGCTAGTTGCACTGGGAAAAAAAAATGGAACAAAGTAATTATTTGTAGATAATTGGCCCTCAGTGACTGGGTGGCTTTTTGGCTTCTCCAAAGCCAGGATAGTGGTAACTAAAAACTTATTGGGAAAAAGAATAGCGTTGGAGCCTTTCCGCACCATAAATCATTCATTCAAATGTTTCTACCTGTTGTGGTATAAATGGCCTTTAAAATATTTTTATATGGCCAAAAGAAGCAAAATTGCTAAATATTTTACTGTGGGTTATGAAGATCTGTATCATCCTTAAGAGTTTTTTAAAGAAGTTTTTGTATGTTTCATGCTGTACAAAACATGAATGTATCTTTCAGACATAATGACCTATAGACCTATATGTGATTGGTGTTATGACTGTTGGATTTTATGAATAATTATTTTCATACCATTTGATTAGGAAAAATGTTGGGTGGGTGTGGGAAAAAGTATGTTTGTAACAATTCCATGATACAAATCCAGTTAAAAAAAAAAAAGTCATTGTAAATAAGAGCAATATTATGACAATTTTGTGCCAATGTATAATGTTAAGACTTGTTTTCCTTTTAGGTTCAGATTGAAAACTACCACTACCATCTCTTGTTTAAAGTGGATTTGAAGGGGTCTTGGGGGGTTTTTTAAGTAAAAAGACATGGGGCTCTAGCTAGCTGGGGCTTTGAGTGTTTTGGGGCATTTTTTATTTTTGCTAAATATGAAATAAGATGCAGGTATTCTTTGAGAAACCACTTAAAGATTGTCAGCCAATCCACTTTGAGAAATACTACTTTAGAGATACCAGATAACTGAGAGGTGAAGAATTCATTTATCCTGAATTTGGAAGGATTTGGTATTTAAAATAATTTGAAAGTCTTAAGCAGTAAAATACTGCTTTTATGCATTTTATTTTTATATATTCTCTCTCAGTTGTGAAAAAGAAAGCCTGATTTTTATTTTTTTTTTTTCGCTCACTCCATTTAATGCTAGCTGATGTTTCTTCCACATTTCTCTGTTAAATCTTGAAAGCTTATGTCCCATATAGATAAAGCAATAACACTTCTTCTAGAATATCTGGTTACAGTCTGGCACACCATCTATTAGAGAAAGGATGAGAAAGCAGTTAGGAGATTAAGGAACATGAGGAGTTTGTTATGGAAACTGTGTGGCCAGCAACTTTCCATAGAGACCTTCCAAAAAGCTTTGTGGTACCCATGGAAGGGCCAAAATGCAGTGGATCTGCTGCAGTTGCGCTGCCCAGGGAGACGGGAAGTAGGGAAGGTCTGTCATAGAGATGCTGGAGCTCCAGACGTGCTGTCAAGTTGAATTATGTGGTATTTTTAAGCTTCTGCAGTGTGCGTGCATGTGTGTGGGCGATGTTTGATGGCTCAGGGAATCAGCATGAGCATGAAAAACTTACAGATCCACCAATTTCCAAGCGAAAGCAGGTTGTCCAATACATAATGCTGTAGTTTTGACTGTAGAGCTGCTGTGCAGGCAATCTTCAACACTCTCAGCCCTGAGGATAAAAGGAGGAGTTGGGTTATGGGCCAAACTAAAATTTTGCATATTTGGACTTCCACAAAGTACAGGAATGGTTCCCACTAGTGTCACTTGTAGTCTTTTTTGTAGCTCACATCTCAGGTTCCCCGTTGTCTGGGTGTATTTGCTAATTTAAGTACCCACCTTTTGTCTTGAGACTGGGAAAGCTCTTTTCCATGGCTACTTTTAGTGCTAGGATCCAATATAAAAATCTGGTAAAAACATACTCATTGATTAGGTGTGGATCTGGCATGAAATTGCAGGGATTATAATTAGTGGTGATTGGGAAGCTGTTACAAGGGGAAAATTGTTTGTTTGAGTATAACTGATCTGCCCAGTCTCTGTTATCTCACTGCAGTTATAAATTGAAACTTGATTTTTTTTTTTTTCTTTGTTTAGCAGTCTACAAAGGAGGCCAGTTTGTTTTCACTGGATTTTACTTCTCTGCTGGTTGCTACTATGAGTTTGCAGCTTTTCAGTTCGTAGGGCTTCCCCAGCTACAAGTTTGTAACTGGTAGGTAAGCTGTGCACTCTGGCTATTGGCTTTGGCATGATTTGCTCATTGAGAGCTCAATGGGAAAAAATTGGGATTTTTTTTTTTTTAAATGCTGAAATTTTCAATTAAAAAAATAAGGACTTATTGATTTCTTTGAACAATAGGCCTCATTTAAAAAAAAAAGCCACTAAAATATCTATCATTCTGGTCTGCTATAGCATGAACTGTGGTTTCACAGACTGACTGACAGTTTGTTGGTTGTGTTATTTCATATTTAGCAAGCTTACATATTTTAAAGGGTGATTTTTGTTTTCAACGTGTTTTGATGTTTGAATAGTAGCACTTTATCTCATGCTTACTACTGACTGAACTATTGGACAAAATAAACTGGGTTTGGAGAGAGATGCTTAATGGATTTCTGTACAGAGATGATTTGGATTACACCCTGGTACGAATGCTTTCTATTGTTCCAGCTATTTTGGGTTTATTGTGCAGGTGCTTCTGAGGGTCGTTCAGAAAATAGATACTAATAATTCTATCATCTCAATTTTCCTGTCTTAAGAAGAATATAAAGCTTGCATTTCTTAAAAAAAAAGGTAGGAAAAAAAGGTGCAAGTACTACAGGGTACTCGTAAATTTATCTCTGATCTCTCTCAGCTGAAAATTAGCTATGTTTACTGTAAATGTTTCTGCTAAGCATTATATTTAACATTAGATCAGTTACCTGGAAATCAGTATTTTTTTTTTTTTACTTAACTTATTTGAATTTTGATAACTAAAGATAATGCACAACGAAGTTTAAAGAAGTTGTCACCCTATTACTCCTAGGCCAGGGGCCTAAAACAGGAGTGAAAGGGTTAAGCAGTTTACATTAAGCTGTTGTTTTCTTTAACTAGAATATATCCACAAAGGCTAGACTATAAACAATCCAGTGCAATTATCTCAGTACATTGGGGCATCACAGTAACAACCCATAATAATCTTTCAGGAAAATTAAGGTAAGGAAATTAAGGTTTTATTTTATCCGGTGTATCCAGATTTGTTTTCCGTTTAGTTTGGTTCCTTTACCAGTGGTCCCATTTTAACCAGTCAGTTTGACAGGGCTGTTTGTATAAGGTTGGGGTTTTTGGGGTTTTGTTTTGTTTTCTGTAACAGGTGCTATACTATGTGTAAATACAAAGGGAAGAATATTATTTAGAACATTATTAACAATCAGGTGGTGGCAATATTTTTTGCTAGTTACTTCTGGTAATTAATTTGCATTTCCAGCTGTGGCTTTCAGTTGTCAAATTTCATCTCAGTTTCATACTGCTGAATGATGGACTGCAAGTCTGAAGTAAATCATCTCGGAGTTGAATAGCTCTTTGGTTGTTGAGACTAACTTTTGTGTATCTTTATTAATGTTGGGGGGGTGGGTGGGAAGGTTCTTCCCATAAGTAGACTTTTGCCTATAAATTTGTTTAAAAGCACATGAGGGGGAGGGGAAGGGAAAAAAAAAAAAGAAAGAAAAACTAAAAACATATTGGGTACCCAGCCGGGGTGGTTGATTGAAAATGATGGAAACTTGAAATTGGTCAACACTGGACAATGTGAAAATAAATTCAGTTTTTATCACTGCAGCTACTGTATGCTTTAAAGGGCCTTATGTATTTGTCCTCATTTTGATAAAATGAAATTTCTTGCCATTAAAATGATACACTAACTTCTTCCGAAAACCAGCAGTTCCCAGGATAAATATACTAATTAACATTTAACAAGTCTTGTTTTAGTCTTAAGTAAAATTTCATTCTATTATGTGGAAAAAAAAAAAAAAATGCTGTTATGCATATTTTGTGGATATATTTAATTTCAGTTGACAAATAGTTGTCTAGGTACAGACTTGAAAAATATATATATAGTTTACTTGTGGATCTTAATTGTTTAATTGCAAAATAAAGATGTGCTTTAGTAATTTGAAGTTTATTTTTTTTGCGATTTTCTTGCTGCTGTGCACACAGTTTTGCTATGCTATTTTTATATGCTTCTGATGCCAGATAATGTTCATCTTGTGTTTTACTTTTTGACATTGTATGCCACGGATACAGTCCTATGAATTGAGCACTAGAAGGGGATGCTAAATTATCAGGAATGAAATTGCTTGACTACAGAAGCAGCGTGACAGTATCAGCCAAAGTTTTTTACCTGAAAATATATACTGCAGTTTTTGCTTTAATGGAAGAATAACTCTTTATTTGTCCTTTATACAGTGAGTGTTAGTGTTTCAATAGAGATTATAGGCTGATCAAAAATGAGGGAATGAGGAATACTGAGGTGAAGAACAAAAATTCCACATGGAAGCTTGTGATGAAATATATGCTGCCAAAAAGTGAGAGGATGTTCAAAGCAAAAGTAGGAAAAGATGATGAAAGAACTTAAGAGGCAAGACAAAAATCTCAGGAGGGATAAGAGGCTAAGAGAGAGACCCATATGTTCTTAATTTAACTGATTAATTTAGAGGACTTTAAGGTGAGGACAAGGTGTTTGGATTTGAAGTACAAAAAGATAAACTACTGGGAAAGCATTCAAGGAGAGAAACAGAAGTAAGAAGTGTTATTAAGCAGGAAGAGATTTGTTTAGACTGGAATAGGAAGACTGGATAGAAGACAGGTCAGAGGTACCATGGTTGCATGTGCATATACTTGGACTGTATCTGAATAGCAAGTGGTGAGGAAGGAGTAGGTTGCAATTACATGAAGAGTAGCAAGAGGCTGGTGTGGAGCAGGAAGAGTGAAAATGAGCAAAAATGTTTGTGTCACTGAAGCTACGGAAAGGAAACTGGGAATAATGGGAGTTCTTGGTGGTAACAAGGGAGCTTGCGAGTGACGGTGTGAAAAGAAGCTCAATTTGAGGAAATAATTGAAGATGGGCAGAAAGTTTGGGGACAGCTTCTAAGAATCGGGTAATTTATTCTCCAGAATGTGTTGTCCAATAGGAAAATGTGAATTAGTGTGGACTTAATGGCAAGGAGACTACCATTGATGTGACAGAGATCTCTGCTAAAAATTAAGCATCTTTGTTAGGCAAATGATTAGTTAGTTGATCAGCACTGAGAATTCATCAGCTACCTGAAGACCTCCAAGATAAATTATTTTTTCCCCTTTAAATATGAGATTTTGCGTTTCCTTTGGGAACTTGATTGCAAGCTGCCACGTGGGAGTGATAAAATAACTGACATGTAACATTACAATCAGCCTGTTGCTTGGTCAGCAATTACCTGGCAGCTTTTTGTTTTGTTTTGTTTTTGTTTTTTGGCCGTTTCAGCAAATGATGCCAAGATAATTCAATGTACATTTGGGCACTGGAGCAGATTTTGCCACAGCAATGTAGTAACGAGTGTTCGTTTTGCCAGTTCCTCCGCGTGGCAGGCGAGTAACCAGTTATCACAGCCCAGGTTTCATAGCTCAGTGTAGAAAATGTTGCGTTATCGTTAGCGAAAGCATTCCCAATAACAAGTGTAAGTCTTGGCTTTCTCAGGCTCGATTCCCAGTTATCCTGGGATGTTGAAGGAGCCTGGAGCTCCTCTACCCGGAGCAGTGTCTACCTTGGCTGGCACTGTACTTGCAAGCAGAGTTTACGTTGCCTTTGGTGAGGGGTGAGGTTTTCCACTGGAGATCTCAAATGCTGGTTTGAACAGAAATATTTATGTATTAAAAAAAAAAACCCCCACACGAAAACCAAACCAGCCGCCAACCCCGCCAGTGAAGCGCAGCCGTTTGTGAGGGCGGTGGGCAGCGAGCAGAGCAGGGCTCTGCCCTCAGACTGGAGGAGTAGAACTTGCAGTAAGCGTAGTAAACTGTGAGTAACTGTATTGCCAAAGGACGTTGGGTTACAAATTGCATTGTGTCATCGTGGGCTGTCCTGATCTTCTTATTTCAGCGTTTAAATACCCACAGCGGGGTTAGTCTGGCGGTGGTTCCGCTCTCTTAAAAACCATCCTTTCCGGCAGCATGTAAAGAGGCGATTTTCTGCTGAATTTAAGGGTTTAAGAGCAGGTTTGCCCGAGGCTTCTCGTTGCTGGGGGCCGGCTGGGGGCCGGCTGAGGGCTGGGGGCCAGCTGGGGGCT